>NC_142933.1:41724680-41814680 GCF_046866305.1 Octopus bimaculoides | reverse complement strand
ATTGGTCTATATGATTGACTGAAATGTTATCTAGCTTTATATTCACAGGAAAAATCTGAAACATTCATAACATTCTAAAATATTTTATTTTTTAAGTTTATAATTTACAAATTACTATGTCATATGTTTTTGTTAACTTTATGGCTTGCCTTTATAAATTAATCCCCTATTTCACCATCAAACTGACTATTCAGTTGCAAACCTTTTTTAATTTCCTTACATTTCATTTAACTCCGATTACTTTAGTACTTAAAAGAATCAGACTTATTGTCATACAGACAATGCGTCTTAATTTATGCAGTGAGCTAAATTTTTATACTGGCTCTGATTTGTAATATTATTTTCTACTCTAGGCAGAAGGCCTGAAAATTTTGGGGGAGGGGGCCAGTCGATTAGATTGACCCCAGTATGCAACTGGTACTTAATTTATCAACACCGAAAGGATGAAAGGTAAAGTTGACCTCGATGGAATTTGAACTCAGGACGTAAAGACAGACAAAATACCGCTAAGCATTTCGCCCAACGTGCTAACGTTTTTGTCAGCTCGCCTGATTTGTAATATTCCATATAATATTTCAGTCAGCCAACTTAGGATTTTAAAACACTGATACAAAATGATTGTGTATGTTACTGTCTATTTGCCTTGACATTGTGTGATAGTTGTAAGCAAATGTTATCATCATGCAAGTGGCTTCCCTCATTTCCAATCTTCTGAAACATGTCTGGTCATGGAGAAATAATACCTGATTTGGAAACAAGTGAAGGTTGGCAATAAGGACATCTGGCTGTGGAAAATCTGCCTCAACAAATTCCATCCTTTGTATGTGAGCATGGAAAAATGAACATTAAAAGGATAATGATGATTAGCTAAGAGTCAGCTTTTCTACCTTTGCATTTGTTGATTGACAGAAAACTTTTGACAAGCTTTCACTATCTGTAGTTTGTTAATCACTAAGAAAACTAGGTGTAGATAAATGACTTGTGAAAGCAGTGCAAGAAATGTATAGAGATGCAGTCAGCGAAATGAGAGTTGGTGATGAGATCAGTGTTTAAGTAGGTGTCCATAAAGGTTCAGCTATCAGCATACTTATTTATTATAATTCTCCAAACCATAAAGGGATTCTAAGACTGGCTGTCCATTGCAATTCCTGTATGCTGATGACATAGTTTTTATAGTAGATTTTGTAGTGAATTTATAAAGACATTTCAAATGATATTGCTTTGGTATGAAGTATAGCTTTTCCTGCACCTGATAAATCCCTAAAATTTCTCAATTGTGGAAGTTCAAAACTCCATAATTTCTTCCATATACAGACAGTTGATGTAAAATTTTGGCCATTTCATGGTCTTAAAATACATTGCTGTTTTTGAAGCAACCAAGTCAATAACTCTTAAGAAATTTGGCATTAAGTTGAATGCAATGAAACAAAATTTCAAATTCCTGACAGATATGGTTTTATTGGAAATAGTGACTTTTCCCATTAGAAAACAAAACATCTCTTGTAACAAATGCAGAATCTATTAGCAAAATATTTCAGCATGTTTCAGTGCAACAAAAAAAAAAAAATTAAATAAATAAAAAAATAAACCTGCAATAATTCCCAATATATTTGAAACTTTCTGAGTTAATGACCAGTTATGGTTTGTCATGCAGTAAGAATTACAAAATTTTGCTTTGTCATAAAGTTGAAATTTATTTAGTCTAACAAGTGCAGAAACTCTTCCTTACAATATTACTGCTACTTTTGGAGTAGCTAAGTCAATTCTTATGAAGAAATTGATATTACTGTGGATGGAATTAGGCAAAAATTATCATTTCTTACAGGTATAAGCACCAATGGAGATGGTGACTTTTCACAATAGGAAAATTTGGAAAGTTATCTCACAAATGAAAAATTTGTAATCAAAATATGTTTGAGTGCAATAAAGTGAATAATTATCCCTCCACACCTGTTCCCCTGTCTCAGACTTTCATTAGTTTATTCCATGTGTTTGGCCGTTTGATGACACTCGAAAATATGCACAGCTAAGCTAAGAATTTCTCTTGTTTTTAATCGCCTCATTTTCTCAGTCATTTTCTCTAAAATAATTCTTTTTTGTTTGCTCTGCTCCCTAAAATGACTGACATTGTTCATGGTTGCACCCAACCCCACCACCAATATCAGAAATTACGTTTTATTTACTGGACATCCTGTTGCCCTTCCCCTCTCTCTTTTTATATTGGTTATCTCACTGCCCTTTCCTTTTTACGCTCTCTCTGGACTATATTTTCAAACACCCCAAGCACTTTATATACACTGCTTCCTTACTCCCACCCCCCAGTAGAGGCAACAACCTTAACAATTCTAACATGTTTGAATGACAATAGGTTAAAAGCAAGAATAACTATTGTGACGTCTGTTACCTAACAATCATGGGAACCTTTTTTTCAGGTGCTGGATAACATCTCTCCTTCCAGTGTTTCTTTCCATATCTCTTTCCCAGTTTTCAAAGTTGGTACTGTAAATGTAAGCACATTGAAAGGTAGGTCTAGCGAGATTGTAGAGATACTTGAAAGGAGACATGTTGATGCATGTTGCATACAAGAGGTAAGGTGGAGAGAAGCTTCAGCCAGAGTCCTCACAGGCAAAGCACATGGGTGAATTAGTGGGTGTGGGCATATTTCCTGCAGAGAAATGGGTGGATAAGGTCATAGAGGTAGTGAGGGGGTGCAATAGAATACTTAAACTCAGGCTAGTCTTGCAGAATGGTACAGCTACAATTATCTCTGCTTACGCCCCACAAGCGGGCCTACCAAATGAACAGAAGGATCACTTTTATGATATTCTTCTGCAGGCTATCTCAAAGACAAGTGGCAATGACCTCATCCTTGTGGCTGGAGATTTTAATGAAGACTTGTTTTTAATGGGACAACCATTTATGTTATTGCAGTAAAGTGGTGCCATAAATCAAATAGTTCTAATCAATCTGTGCCAAACTGATTGATTATATTATCCACAATGAATAATTTTGCTTCACATGTCTCTCCTGAAAATGATACATGTTTTGCCCATGTAATGTAATATATTGCCCATTATACCATGTGCTATTTTTGCTGTTTTACGTAATCTTGGTTTACCAATTTTTTTCCCCAAGTATCCGCATTTATAATCAAGATGTCACTACCTGTGTCTAACTGTAATTTGGTATTTACATCATTTATTTTTACATGTACTCTCCACTGAAAATACCTTTTTGTGTTTGAGCCTCAAGTTTGTTCTACAATAAGAACTCCTGTGGCCCAGCTTCTGACAACTATAGAACTTTTTGTTTTTAAATGGACAATCCTTTTTGTAGTGTAGGTCTCCACAACCATAACATGGATTGAGGCCTGACACTTTTTTTTTATTGTGCTTCCTGGAATAACACATTTGAATTTTTTACACATTATGTTTAAGATTTACCATAGTCAGACATTCTTCTGCAATGGTCTGTAGGGATAAATCCTGATTTGCTTGCTCCATTTTCAAGAGAATTCTTGCCCAAATTTCTCTATCTTCAGTTGCTTATAAATCCTTGCACGAAGATAAGTGATTTGAACATATCCTGAGTGATATCCTGGAGTTTGAAATTTTCACACATATGGTTGACTATTCCAGTATAGGTGATAAAATCCTCCTCCTCATTTTTTGTTAAGTTCCAACACTCCATTCTGGTGTTGAATAATGAACTTGTATCACAAAAATTTTTGAAAGCAGTTCTATGGTTTCTTGGAAGCCAATCTCACTTGACCTTTCAGGCAGGATAAAGTTATGGTAACACACGTGTTCGGCAGGAACTACCTTGCGTAGTACAAGCCTTACTTTTTGCTCCTCTGACCATGATTTGCACTTGTTAAAAATTCCAACGTATCTTTTATAATACGTGGGAAATGTAATGCTCTCCTCCAGATTATACATAAATTCAGAAATTGCATTTGCTATGCTGTCTGGTGTAAACAAACTTGCTGGATTTTCGGACTTCGCCGACTGTAACTCAGTTAATTGTTGTTGTTGTAGTATTTGTTTTTGCAACTCCTGTAGTTGTTTCTCTTGAAGCTGTACTACTACAGTTTTCTATGATGCAGAAATTGTCAAATACTAATGTGAGTTTCGAATGATCCTCGTCACCAGATGTTATATCCTTATAGATAAACGAATACACTGCAACAGTGTAATAACAATATAATTGAAACAAATAGCAGTAACCACACAGAACATAACAACAATCTTTTAAGAACCAACATTCCAACACACTAACTTGAACTGTAAACTTTGAACTGGGGAACAAGCATGAACTACCTAACTTACTCAGACCGCTACTATGTATATGTAGGGGTCCAGTCCATTCTTGCCAGGAGGCATTGTACTGTTGCACAATACTTACATTTCCTCCTCATACGCTATGATTATTTCCCACTCTCCATCCCTGCTCTCATTGCCTCACTCATTGTATCGCTGCTTTTCCCATCCTCCTTTTTAAACCCAGATTCTCACTAGTCACTGCAATCTCCTCCCTCACTCCCTACTCATGCCTTCTTGGCAAAACCTGGCCACATGTATTTTGATCCTGTATCTTGAGGGCATGCCCTGGCAATTTCCACAATTTGTCTCTCTCTTCCTTACTCTACCATCCCATCTATGCTCTAAACCCCATTCCTTGTGAATATATCCTGGCCCTTCACCATCATCTTTCTCCTGCTTTCTCTTGCATTCTTGCTGTTTCCTTCTCTCTCTTTCCCTTACTCTTCCCTCTGACTGGGTGACCATGTATTTCCTCTACAGCAGCAAACCTGTTTCTGCACCTCATTCTTGGTCACTTTCTTTCTCTCTCCTTCTGGCTAGGTAACCAAGTCTCTCCTTTACAGCAGCACATCTATTTCTGTTCTCTTTCTTGTTACCTCTCTCTCCCTCTCTTTTTTTCCCCTCTCTCTCTTGGCTGGGTAACCATGTACCTCCTCTATAACAAAATACCTGTTTTTGCCTCTCTGTCACACTCAAATCTTTCTTCATCTGACACAAGATCACCTCCTCAAACTTTGTCTTGCAAGTTACTTGGTGACCCTACTGGTGCTGGTGCTATGTAAAAAGTATCCAGTCCACACTGGGAAGTGGTTGGCATTTAGAAGGGCATCCAGCTGTAAAAACCATGCCAAAATTGACCTTGCTTGTGCTGATGCCACGTAAAAAGTACTCAGTCTAGTCTGCTGGGTATTAGGAAGGGCAACCAACCAAAAAAATCATGCCAAAACAGACATAGTAGCCTTGTGTAGTCTTCTACCTGGCCAGCTCCCGTCAAACCATTCAACCCATTTAGTTTCCTACTACTCAGCAGGCACTTACCTGGGGTGAATTCAAAACCACATGGTTTGAAAATGCACACACAGATTATATATACATATGCACATACAGATTATATATGTGGCAGATGTTCAGGTGCAATAAAGACTGTAAACAAACAGGAAACAACTTCTATCTCATTCCAGGGAGAAAAACTAGAGGTAGTCGATAGCTTCCGCTATCTGGGTGACCAAGTTAGTAGTGGGGGTGGGTGCGCTGAAAGTGTAACTGCTAGAATAAGAATAGCCTGGGCCAAGCTTAGAGAGCTCTTACCTCTGCTGGCGACAAAGGGACTCTCACTCAGGGTAAAAGGCAGACTGTATGACGCATGTGTACGAACAGCCATGCTACATGGCAGTGAAACATGGGCTGTGATTGCTGAGGACATGCGTAAGCTCGCAAGGAATGAAGTCAGTATGCTCCGCTGGATGTGTAATGTAAATGTGCATACCCGTCAGAGTGTAAGTATCTTGAGAGAAAAGCTGAACATAAGAAGTGTCAGTAGTGGTGTGCAAGAGAGACAATTGCGCTGGTTTGGACATGTGGTGAGAATGAATGAGGATAGCTGCGTGAAAAAGTGCCACTCCCTAACAGTTGAGGGAACCCGTGGAAGAGGTAGGCCCAGGAAGACCTGGGCTGAGGTGGTGAGGCAAGACCTTCGAACATTGGGCCTCACCGAGGCGATGACTACTGACCGAGACCTTTGGAAATGTGCTGTGCGTGAGAAGACCCGGCAAGCCAAGTGAGTTCATTGCCAGTGCCCCTGGACTGGTTCTTGTGCAGGTGGCACATAAGATGTACCATCCTGAGCGTGACCGTTGCCAGTACCGCCTGACTAGCCTTGTAGGGTTTTCGAGCGAGATCGTTGCCAATGCCCCTGGACTGGCTCTTGTGCGGGTGGCACATAAAAGACACCATTTCGAGCGTGGCCGTTTTCGTGCGGGTGACACGTAAAAGCACCCACTACACTCTCTGAGTGGTTGGCGTTAGGAAGGGCATCCAGCTGTAGAAACTCTGCCAAATTAGATTGGAGCCTGGTGTAGCCATCCAGTTGCACCAGTCCTCAGTCAAATCGTCCAACCCATGCTAGCATGGAAAGCGGACGTTAAACGATGATGATGATGATGATGATGATGATGATGGTAGCATCATTGAAGAAGAGGTCCCAAACTGAACATGACTAACTATCATCCTTATCACCAAAGTTTGATCTCAATAATGTTTGAACTAGATGGTAGGCCAATGCCAGATGGCACACTAAGAAAGTGCTGCTCGAGACTACAACCAATTTGGTAGCAGTCCATTGCAATTTCATCATAAAAACCATTTGGTATGTAACTCGGGGGTAGACAGTCGACTGACTGCCGACACCACAGATCTCCTCAAAGATTTGTGTGGATGAATTTGGGTTTTTTTTTGGATTGATCACACGATGTCACTCAGTTTTCTTTATTTTCAGAGCAGTTTTTCTCTCCTCCCATTTGGCAATTATTAATATAGTTCATTGAAATTTGTCAACACCAAATACCATCATATCCAGCAATAAATATTACAGATAAATGTTCGTGAGTTTACTTCAATTATTATTCACGTAAGAAGCAATGACATCTACACATACATCACAACTAAGTTAATAAAGCCATTCACTTCTGCATTGGCAACTCATACTTTTGAAGTATATCTTCACTGACCAGTGACAAGCAAACCCACACAACAGTTTCACCAAAAGGATGAGTCAAAATTGGTTTGATGATAACAATTAAATCATTCAATACATCATTAAAAAGTAAAATATTCAGATATCATTTGAACAAGACCCAAGGTCAAGACTTAAAAAGATTTGCTGTTAAAAGTTCAAGCACTAAAGTCAAACCATACTTAGAGAAATACTAAAGAATTAGTTGTAACACAAAGCAACAGAGTTTAAAATTAATGCAGATGCCCACAATCTTTGAAAGTTTCTCTACTGTTCAAAACACAAAGACCGAAAGATGTTTTTTTTTTTTAAGACAAAAAAATTAAAAGTCAGGCCTGAAAATGTCAGTTAATGAACAATAAATTTAAAACATTTCATTTAAATTTATGGAGTTTTTTTCAGTTCAGAAGTCCTTAATAAGTTTCAGAAACTCAAGAAACTATATGAATTGATTCATTCGAAAAATAAACAAAAAACACCCATGTACAAATATCGGCGAGTGAAGAGCTTCCCATACAGATAGCCTTCGCTTGTCAATGGAATAGTATGAATAAGTGTTTCTCAGGCGAGGTTTCAAGTATATTCTTCCATAATTATCTCCCCTATATATATATATATATATATATATATATATAGCTATATAAAAAGTGTTGACTCCCGTCCTATTTGAACGCTTCCTGTTGGATTGGCGGTTTTGAATGAAACGTCTTGGAAGTTTATGGAATTATGAACGTTGCTTGAAAATATACCTGTGCTTATGGAGAAAGAAGAGGTACGTCACTTTAGATAAGGAAATTCATTTTCAGAATTCTTCTCGTCTTTCAGATTTTTTTAAGATTTGTAGATTTTTCTTCATTTTTATAAAGTTTTGTTTTTACCACTTGTTTCATTAACGCACGTTGTCACAATATTGACTTTTAATAAAACTCGTGTATCATTGAAAAACTCTGACAGTTATTTTGTTTTGTTAACTTTGTCAGTAGTTTCTACATAACTATTAATATAAATTCTTTTTTTTTTAATCGTAGCATTTGGTGAATTGTAATAATTTAAAAATATCGTCTGGCTCTCAATATCTAGTCTGCTTTTCAGTTTGTGACAATAAACATAAATAATAAAAACGAAGAAAATGTAATTAGCGAAAAAGTTAAATATTTAAAAAAAAATTCAATTTAAAGAATAGTAAGTATTCCAGGAGACTTAATATTTATATACTAAAACATTTTTTTTTAAATGTCAAAATTTTCTTAATTGATTTACCCAGCTTGCAAAAACAAAACATAGTCGAACTAGACCATGTTCATCTTACGAAGAATATGTAGAAATTCGAAATAGTCTGAACTGAACGAATCTTGTTGCACAAGATTACTTCTGATATACATTAAGTAATTTTTGTGTATTTGTGTGTGGGTGGTTGGGTTAGAAAACACGAAAAAATATCAATAAATGAACGAACGCAAGTACATGCTTGTTAGAGTTTGTAATGAGTTTGATAGACTTGTATTAACAGTTCTCAGTAAGTTTAATTCTTTAGGAATTTGTAGCTCTGCATTATCAAGAAAACTTTTTGCTTTGTTCTGAAATATCGCTTATAGTTATTTAAGTTTTAATTATTTGTATATAATTAGAAGCAAGAGCCGAATTCTGCTTTACGCACGTCATATAGTCCCTCATAACTTAAAAATAAAAAATTAATTTTCAGAGTTCACACGACTATGAAAAATTATTTAAAAGTTTTTCGAAACTTAAAATAATTTTTTGGTTAGTTTCTCGAATTTTTCTTTTTAAATCATACAGTCCGACGGCAATAAATGTGTTTATGGGGAGAGACAAGCGAGGAGAATCTGAGATGGTCGAGCGCTCTGACACGTTTAGTGTAAAATGTAGATGTGTAACCTTAGGTCATCTTTGCTTGAAAAAAATTATAATTAAGGAACTCATCCGTGACCATCTCTTCCCAAGGCAGAGTGCACTTGTGGCCACATTATGTTTATGCTTATCCACTTTAAGTCATTGGTTCTTAACCTACTGGGGGAGGGGGCTCAGAAATTTCTTAGTGGGACGTGAGCCCTTGAAAAATAGCAGGAACTTCCCCAATTATATTTGTTATTCTCTTAACGAGAGCATGGTTAAATAAGTTTATGAAAAAATGCATAAGTATCGCCTTATACTTTGAGTTTTCTTATTCTGCTATCTTAGAGCCGCTTACCATTTTCTATACTTATTGACCCTCCCCTTCATATCTCACAAAACCCTCACTAATTCTGAACTGTAGCTTTAACATTTGCTTTTATTTTGTAATTTTTTTTATTACAAGACCGAGGTTAAGAACTACGGTATAAAGCTTAGGTATTATCGTATAAAGACAAACATCTTTTTCGGTTAAATAGATTATAAACAAGTTTGATCCACAGTTTTCATATATATGATATAAAGTGATTCTTAAAAATCAAGAGACGTGCTGAAACATTATCAGATCATTATTGTAACATACTAAGAAATATTAACTTAATTTAATAAATGGAAAACTATTCTTAAATTTTAGGAAGATAAAAAGCATGATATATTTAAAAATCTGAAATAAAGCAAGAAGTATGTAATAGGTTCTACTATTGCTCAATTTAATAAAGTCTCAAAAATATTAAAACCTAGATTGGAAAAATGAAAAATTTTAACAATAAAACCAGAATTTTCAATATTAAATGTTTGTTAAAAATATAGTAAATTTTTTTTTGTTAGCAAAAAAATAATAATAATAATAATGTTAAACTAAAATTCAGATTTAAATATTACAGAAAGCACTAGGTAAAAATCTAAAGCTATGCAAAATCTTTTCTTTTTTAAAGAAACTTTCTTTCATATTTCATACAAATAAATACCATATTTTATTGTACAAATTTTTCATATAACTTTTTAACTTTTATTCTAAATTAAAAATTTTTTGGGGCTAGCATTCTAACTTCGGCCTTGACATTACTTTACATGTGCCTTAGCTTTTGTTCACATATTTGTGTTGTCTACTGCACTAATTCGCAATGAGTACAAAGAAATGCAAGTATCTTGAATATATTCAATTTGGATTCGTGTGCCCCCAAAAGGGTGACACAGAAGTCCCCCAGTGTGTGATATGTTACAAAAATTTGAGCAATGATGGAATGCGACCCTCACGCTTGGAATGCCACTTGAAGACAACACCTCCTGCTCTTGTAGACAAGCCCAAGGCATTCGTTGAAAGAAAAAGACATTCCTTGAAGCAAGCTAACTTGGACAGTAGTGGGGCATTTCAGCAACAAACTTCAATGGTTGTTGAGACTTCTTATGAGATCACCATGTTGACTGCAAAGAGCAAGAAGAGCCATAACACAAGAGTCTCTCATAAAACCAAGTCTACTCTGTGTAGCAGAACTTGTTCTGGGGAAAGGTAGTGCAAAGAAGCTTTCTCAGATTTTGCTATTAAATGATACAGTCCAGGGAAGGATAGATGACTTATCTCAAGACATAAAAGATCTAATTCTCGACCAAGTAAGAGATCCTCCTGTTTTTGCTATCCAGTGTGACGAAATGACTGACATTGCTCAGTGTTTTAGGCTACTGGTATATGCTCGTTTGGTGTCAGGCAACTGCATAAAAGAGGAAATGTTGTCCTGTCACCCTATGGATAGTTGTGCAACAGCTATTTTTCATGATGTATGAAACTTCTTTCAGGAAAACCAACTTTTGTGGGATTCACTGGTAGGGGTGTGCTCTGATGGAGTCTAGGGTGAAAGAAAAAGAATCCATCTGTTGTAGGTAAACACTGCATACTTCATCATGAAGCCTCAAAATCCAGAACCTTACCCACTGAGATGAGAACTGTCCTGAATGTGTTATCAAGGTTGTCAACTTTGTTAAAGGTGGAGCCTTAAACAGTCATCTTTTCAAACTGTTGTGTAAAGATATGGATTCTGAACATAAACATTTTCATGCACCACAACACCATTTGAACCTTCATGGCCAAACTCGACCTCTAGAAATGTTGAATTCAGCAGGGAAATACAGCCAGTTTTAGTTACTTGGATTCTGCTCTCATTCAAGGTAACCTTGATTCTGAATTGAAGAAACAATCGCTCATCTAACTGTTTTGTAAACGGAATTTATCAGATACTTCCCAGATATAGATGAAAAGCGTGAAGCTTGGAAATTCATCAGGAACCCATTTTAGTTGTGAAGTGACTGATGTTTTGGATGAAGTGCAAGAGGAATTTCTTGAACTCAACTCCTCATCTAAGGAAGACTTCAAAGAACTGGATCGTGAAACATTGTGGATTAACTAACTTCCTGTTTACCCTCTGATCTCACATCAGGCTCTTCAAATTTTAGCTCTGTTTGGATCCAAGTATCTTTGTGAAGCTGCATTTTCCATGCTTGTTGCTGTCAAGACCAAGTACAGAAACAGGCTGAATGTTGAAAGCGACTTACATTGATGCACTCTCTGGCATTCAACCATGCAGTCAAGATGTTGTCACTAAGAAGCAGTGTCCAGTATCTCACTAATAATGTGACTAAGTATCCCACATTTTGTATAATGTGATTATATATAAAATCCTACATATTTTGTATAATGTGACTAATTCATATTTAAAATCTGGAGGGAATTTTATTCATAGATGCAAGGGGGTGTGGAGAGAAGGGCAAAGAACCACTGGTATAAGTTAAATATGTGGCTGCTCTTTCTAGCATGTTGATAGACCTCGTTAGGGGAACCCTTCTAACGTCATTAAGAGCACGCTCTTTGGTAAATTTTTACAATCAGACCCCCACACGTTTCACTAAAAAAAAAAACCTGAAACATATACTAATATTTTCATGATAAAATTGGCGATTTACTGTGCTTGAGAATACCTGTCCATCTTGGTAAAAAGGAGGCCTAGGCACAACGTACATGTCTGTCCTCAGCAGTCCTTCAGTATTAGTATCTGGTTAGTACAGATACAGAACCTAGTGTGTAGTGGACACAATATAGGTGGCAAGGAGAGGACAGGAAAATGAATTGGGAGTGCCCAAGTGGAGGTGAGCACAGTCGACCTCCTGTGGGGTTTTTTTTCCTTTGTGTGTAGAAATAGAAAATGCTGAAAGAAGACAGTACATCTATAGGTTACTTTACTTGAGTAACTTTTTGCCTTTCTTTAGTCTGTCGTGTCATAATTAAACATTAATCAAATACATTAAATTTCAGTTTCTCTTGCTAGTATTTTACTTACCCCAAACTTTTCTTGCTGCATATAATAATTAACTACACTATTTTGATTTTAAAAATAATCAAGAATTTGGAGGAATTTTACAAAGAAAGAAAATGCTTTTTGGGACAGTTTAACAAAAAGTTCTCAAAATTATGCTGGAAAGTTTTAATTTAAAATACTATTTTAAAATGAGAGGTTTTGTATCCCAGAACTAGAGGTTGGTCATGGATAGGTTGGTATTGAAAAGGTTAATATGTGTTAATTTACTGTGTTCATTGTCAAATATCTTGTTTCTGAATATGTAATTGGTTCCTGTCTGATATTGTGTATAATATCTATGAAGAGGACACCTAATGATGGAAATTTTTCATAAAGTTGAGCTTAATAGACCAATTATAATCTTAACTCATCACAGAGATTTACATTGTACTTGAATTTTTTGTTCAATCTGCACTGCATACTATCAACTTGTAGCACTTTTTTCTAGCACATATTGTCACTAATATCCAAGATGTGATAATTTCTTCTCTAATTTAAATTTTAAAGTTACTTGGCAGAGGAAGGGCAGTGCCTCCAAACCTTTTTGGGTACTGCTAGATGGCTAATAGACAGCCAGGTTAATATGGTTATTCAGTTAGGACTTCTCTTAACTACCCTAATTCGCAGTTGACTCTTTGGAGCTCTTCTGTTATGCAATGAATCACATTCAAATCCATCTTCCTTGCTCTCACTACCAGTTAGGAAAAAGTGTTTCCGTTAACATTGTTTTCTTTCGTTATCTATGAATCTGTTTCAAATCCTGCAATGCTTTTTCTTGTTGCAGCTTTATAAACAGCTATTACTTATGAAAAAGGAGTATGCCCGTAAGAAAAAGAAACTTGAAGTAAGCAAGCAGAAAGCTGTTTCTTTTTATTTATATTTTGGCTGATTTTTTTAAAAAATTGATTTTTAATACATTTATGTTTATGATTATATGATGATGATAGTTTCTTTCTGTCAAAAGATCATAAGAGCAGCACACTTTTAAGTGCCTATGTAACCCAATCATTGATGTTGTATTCCTTTTCTTTCTACCTGCACTTAAAGCGAGTCAGTCTATGCAATTTGTTCCCACTCTTTAAACTTGGAGATCTAACCACAGTGGTTCAGCAAGCTATGACTGCTGCAGTGACCAGCAAGCTGTAGATTTTACATTGGAGTGTCCTTCTTGGTGAGTTGCCATACAGGGCTAGAAAGCTTCACATAACCTGGAATTGCTGGAAGAGTGTCAGAGGGCACAGGACTATCTGAAGGATTCTCCACTCCTTGATTTGCTATTGAGGTTAACTCCCTTTTTCCTTTCCCAAGGCACTCGTAACACAGGGACAATTTGTGTTCAGAGATTTTTTCATAACATGCTAATTATTCTAGAGTTGGGATCCTGGCAGTGCTACTACTCCAGGTCGGAATAGACCTGGGAACAATCATGGCTAAAAAGTTGTTCTACATTCATCAAGACCCTGGATACAGTTTAGTCATCCCTATAATTGTTGAAATCTAATATAATAAATGCAAGAACTAATTTTTGTGTGTCTGTGTGTCGCACTTAGACCCCCCCCCCACTATTTAATGACCCTTCTATTCCTCATGATGGGATGAGAGTAATAGTAGGCATAGACGGTGAGGGCAGTGGTGAAAACAGATAAAGGAAAAGGAGAGTTGTTTTTTATTAAAAGTAGTATATTGATGGTGGCAGTGGGAGGAATAATAAAAGAGGAGTGGGTATGTGAGAGAGAGGGAGATGACGTACAACTTTAAGTATGTCTCTTTGACAAAGTCCTGTTGCCAATATACTGAACACTATCCTTTTTGTTTTATCTTTTGCTTTCTTTAATACACACACTCACACACTGAAATAAGTTTCCCCCAAATTAAACATATCTAATATAACAAATGTGAATTTCAGTGTGTAACACTTTTTCAACATTAATAAATGTTATTGGATCTAAAGGTGCATGTGTGTATATGTGAATATGTGTGTGGGTTTTTTACACGGGAGCAGAGGATGGAAGATGAAAAATAAAATTTAATGATATTCATGGATTTCTTTATCAGCAAAAATGTACATGTACTTCTTTCTAATATTTGTGGTTAATAGAAAACACTTGGTCCATAAAATGTTTGAATCTATAGTTTAACTAACTTAACAGTTAGGCTAAATAAGACCTTTTGATATTTAAGTACTCAATTTGATTTTTACTTAAGAGCACTTAACTCTGTTTACGATCACTAATACTCCTAGAAAGACATCATTGCCACAAAATCACATGCTCCCACATCTAAACACGAAAATATTCACTTGTCAACAAAATATAAACAAGAAACAACTAATTTGTACTAGCTTTAAAGCTGCCTGATAAGGTGGCTTTTAAGCTAGTGGGATATAATTCTTACAAGAAACCCTTGCTGTGATTCACTTTATCTCTGCTCAAAATACTTGTTTCATCATCATTTAAGGAGTTAGCTTTTTTCTAACTTTTTACATTTTGCATTCAAATCCAGCTGGCGTCAATGATGCTTGTCATCCTTTCAAGGCTGATAAAGTACCAGTGAAATACTGGGGTCAATATAAGACTTGCCCCCTCCACTCAAACTGCTAGCCTTGTGCCAAAATTAAGATTTATTTTTATTATTACAGTGAACCTCATTTCGAGGTTCTGCCAGTTTTTGTCAAATACAGTCTCACACTCAAGGCAGTGTACACAGGTGCATTGTTGTGATGAAATCACCACTCCCCACTTTGCCACTGATTGGGGCGTTTTCATATCACCTCATCTTGCAGACACTTCAGAACTGCCAAGTAAAATGTCTGGTTAATAGTTTGACCTGAACAAACAAATTCTGTGTGAACAATTCCTTTTGTATTGATAAAACAAATCAGCATTGTCTTGACATTGGACTTCACTTGACACACTTTTTTGGGGTATGGTGACATTAAGTGTTTCCATTGGCTTGATTGCTGCTTTGTTTCTGGATCGTATCTGTAGCACCAGCTTTCGTCACCACTGATAACTTTCAAAAAATGGTTCAGATCAACTTCCAACTGTTCTTTCAGTTTGTGACCTGCATTTAGTTGTGAGCAAGCAAGGCACAAATTTTGCTGCAACTCTTTTCATTTGAAATTCCTTGCTCAAAATTCATTGGCAGGAGCTCCAAGACACACCAGTCGTATCAACAAGTTTGTCAGTTGTTCAGTGACAGTCTTCCAAGATGAGTTCATGAATTTTCATGATGTTTTCGTTTATTTAGGAAGTTGATGGTTGTCCTAAACCGGGTTGGTCTTCAAGTGGCCATTCCTAAAGTGTGAAAACCACTTGTAAGCTTGTTTTGCTCATGACAACATCCTTATAAGCTGTTTGAAGCATGACAACTGTTTTGGCTGCCATTTTCCCCAGCAGGAAACAGAATTTCATGGAAGCATGCAATCCCTTCCTTTCAGCCATCGCCAAAATTCAACAGGCGAGAATCACTGCCAAACAGATGCACCATGTGGCAGTATGACGACACATGATGCCACTGGTTGGCAGATTGATGCCTGAAGGTCGCATCAAGTGGCTTCTAGCTGTGGGAGCCTGAACTACAACGGGCTTGTCTCATAGAACATTTCCAGTTACTTTTAGGTACCTCTTCATAGTTGATTACATTGATCCCTGTGCTCAATTGGTACTTTATCAAGGATGAAAGGGAAAGTCAACCTGTTAGGAATTTGGACTCAGAACGTTAAGCTTATAATAATAAAAAATAAAGTAAGAAGGTTCCAGCAATTATTGCATAACCTAGACTTAGTAATGGAATTCCTTTTGTATTTTAATGATGACTAAAATACTTTTTCTTTTATATTTCTTTTGCAGCTTGCGATCCAAGCCAAGAATTCTCAAGAAGTACCATGCAGGGAAAGAATATCAACACAATTAAAAACACACCCTGCCACCTGTGAAATGGGAAATAAAGAATTCTGTTATAAAAAAGATAAAATTAATAGTTCCCAGGTTGAAAAGATAAATAATATTTGTGTTTCTGAGGACAGTTTAAAACTTTCATGTAAAACTAAAAAATTACTGAACATTCCTTCCAATTCTATTGAGCAAAAAACTGATCCCATTAAAACTGAAATTGCTTCTGATTTCAAAACTAGCTTTCCCTTACCCACAAACTCATTTCAAATGGTTGAAAGTGATTGTCAAACATCTGGGAATTCTGATTGTTCATCTGTATCTTTAAATACCTCTAAAATCTTATTAAAAACTAGTAATGACACTCAACATAAATGGAAAACATGTTTATCTAATTCCTTTGCTTCTGGTGAATCTACAAAGAAAATGACTCCCAATGAAACTAGTGAAACAATGGAACCACAAATAACCATTTCTACAAATGTAAGGGAAAGTTCTGATTTAGTATGTTCCTCAAAACGAGTTAATGAAGAAAGATTGGCAGTTCCTTTATTACAAGAATCATCACATATTGAAAAACAAAATGATTTCAAACATAATCAACTTGAAATCGATAACAGTTTAAAACGTTCTAATGAAAATCCTTTTGACTCCAACCATATTTCAAAATCTGATGAGGAACTAATTTCAAGTGAAGCATTGCGTTGTGCTATGGTCAATATTCCACTTAAGTGTCAGGAAGTAAGTAGTAGTTTACAGACTGGTGATGACTGCATAAAGAATCAAACAGCTTTATTGAATCGGAAAGAGGTAAATAATGATACAGATTCCCTCCAGATAATTAACTCTTCAGCTTCTCTCTTCAACTCAGATCAGAAAATTTCATCCCAGTCTTTGCAATGTTGTCACTTAAATCAAAGTAGTAAGAATCAGCCTATTGAAATAATGGGTAGTTTATCTTCAGATCATACTAAAAACTCTGATGCTAAAGAAAAGCAAACTGAGATTCTGGATAAACTAGTTGTAAGACAGTTTCAAAAAGATCCTTTTTCTGTATGTGATTTTCAAACAATCTGTGATTTAAAATTAACAAGAACTGAAAAGGTAAATATATTTTTATTGCATGTATTATTTTCCCCTAAAATACACACATGATTATATACCAACTGAAACTTCAAAATGTTTGTAGCTCTCTTTCAAAAACTTAATATCAAGTTTAAAAGATTCTTGTTTAGCCCTGACCAAGCAGATCTATCATCAAAAGGATTCCAGCCATGACTGTCCCCATTGCTCTTTGTATTGAGATAGTAGTGTAAAATTTGGCTGCTAACAAGTTGTGTGACAACGTAGAGCTTCCTCATTGACTCGATATGGAAATATAATGCCATAATTGTGGAATACAATTTCTTTTTAATAAAATGATGACTTAGTTCATTTGTTGAGAAAATATCTCAATTGGTGTATTGGTTCCTTGAAATGTTTCAAATCATATTTTATCCTATCAAATACAATGTAAAGCTTTCTTACTTTAACTGCAGTTTAGTTCTGTACAAAGCCATTAATTAGTTTAGTAGTCACTTTTCATTATCAGTCAAAAGTAGTGTTTGAAGCATGATTACAATTATAAACTCCATTTAAAAAAAAAGAAACCTGGATATTTTCATTTCATAAAAAGCATGTTTCTTTTAAGATGTGTATGTTGATTTTCATATTGTTTCACTTTTACAGATTCCTGATAACAATGAAGTTGTCAGTCTTTTGAACACAAGTTGTAGTGTTTCCATTCATAGAGACTTTACTGTATGTGAGAATTATTTAGTGGGTGTCACCAAATCGGAAATTCTATTCTGGACATATACTAAAAATGAAGACTGGCACATAATTTATCAGTGGAAAGTTTCTGATTATGTAAGTGTTATTTTTATTAAGTTTAAGAAGCTGGAAGAGAAGTCTTTCAGTTTACACAGGTTTGCCTTTAAAATGACATATTTATTTTCTGAAACATTATCATTGACTTGCTGTAATACTTTCATTCACTTTTAAAGTATCTGTAATGCAAGGTTATTTAAATATAAGGGAAATATTTCGAAATATGTCTCATTATCATAGGCAGTCTGTTGGTGGTTGATGATTATTTGCCATGTGAAATATCACTAGTTGTATTAAAAGGAAATTGTTCTCTCCTGGTCTCTGTCCTCAGCTGCAGATATTAATGTTCAATCTCTTTGTGTTATATTTATCCACTTGCTTCTTAGTCAGTGGTTGGTTGGGTGTAGCCCAATTTACTCCTTTCTTTCTATGATACTGGTTGTTCAAAGATCAACTATATTGATGTTATATATTTCCAGCTCCGATGCCATAAGTGTAGTATGCTCCTCTAATGTTCTAACATAACATTGAGCTATATAAAGGTTTGATGTCTTGCATCCAAGTGAATTTTTTTGCTGTTGTTCAGAGCAGGAGACAGCTGGTGAAATCCTTGTTAACCGAGGTTGCAATAGATCTAATATACTTTTGACTTATCGGCATTATTTCATAGGATTCCTTTAACCCATTTGATATCAACCTGCCTGAAATTGCCTCTGACTCTGTAGTACAAATGTCTTGTTTTCAAAAGTTTTGAATTAAAATCTTCCATTAAACCTTAGTTACAATTTATGTTCCTAACACTAGCTTAATGATAACTAAGTTATTTTACTAAATTTGTTATATTTAAAGTTAATTGAAAGAAACTTAGAGCATCTCAACAGAAATATGGTAACAAAAAGGTTAAGTACTAGTTTCTTTTGCAATTAGTAGCAATGCTTTCTCAGCTATAGTATACAAAACTGACAAGGATAGGCCAAGTCATTGATTCTACAACCACTAGTGATGGGCTAGTAGATACATGGTGACACAGCTGTTGACTCGCCTGAATTCATTTGTTCCCTTTTGACAAGTTTTGATTTTTATCCTGCAGGGTGTCCCAAAACCACCCTCCTACCAAGCAAGCATGATGGGGCTGCCAGTTTTTTCCTCAACAGTTTGACTATACACATTGTATTGGCTTGCAGGAAACATATCTAATAGCCTATTAAAACAAATATTTTTAGAAGGTTTTGGTATTCAAAATGCTATTAAGATTGAGTGGTAAGAAATCTGTTGTGATGTAAGTACAGTTTGCTGCATCAAACAACTTAATACATGTTCTATTAGAAATTTTTTTAAATTCAGTATTTTTATATAGTACTTATTGATTCATTTATATGTAATTGGGTAGTAATTCAAGACCAATTCCCATTTAATTTTATATTGTATTTTGAGTTAAATGGTATTGCAAACTTATCACTTTCCATCAAGAAACTTCCTTTTCATTGTCCTTTAACGTCTGTTTTCCATGCTGGTATGGGTTGGACAGTTTGACCAGAACTGGAAAGCTGCACCAGGTTCCAGTCTTATTTGGTTAGGTTTCTATGGCTGATGCCCTTCCTAATGCCAACCACTTTACAATCTGTGCTAGGTGTTTTTAACATGACAGCACTTAGACGTGGCACCAGCACGAATGCTGGCACAGGACTCTAGTAGGCCAATCCTCTTCACAAGGGGGAGCAGCCCTAACACTTCTGCTGTGGAGGATAGGTCCTGAGTACAGCAAAGTGACGGTATCTTGGTCCTTTGTCATCTTGTCTGGTGGTTTGTTAATCCATAAAAGTACATACTAATCCTTGAAATAAGATATTCTGATAGTTTTGTTTTTTACGGAGAAGTCATATCACAGAGTAAGTAAATGTTGGTTTTTAAATTCATGTTTTAGGGATTGTATCTCTTCACACAAAATGAGTAGTGCAAGTAAAAAAAAAAGTTTGTCAATATTCAGAGGCATATTTAAAATTTGGATTTGTACCCGCTATCCATGATAAACGGTCACCTTTCTGCCTCTTATGCTAACAATGCTTGACCAACGAATCAGTGAAACCAAATCGTCTTGAGTTGCATTTGAAGACAAAACATAGTGCGTATGTAAATTCAGTTTTGAATTAGTCTTTGAAGAAGTTTGCAAAAAGAACAACTGTAATGTCTCTGTTTACTACACAAACTGGTGTTAACACCTGTTGTACTCTTGAGGCTAGTTATGAAATTTCATTACTCATTGCTAAATGTGGAAAAAATCATACTATTGGAGAGGATTTAATTAAACCATCAATATCAGCATTTTTTAAAACAGTCCTGGAAAAAGATAAGTTGTTCAAGCCATGCTACTCGGTAACAATACTGTTAGAAGAATAGATGAAATGAGTGAAGATATTGAAGTACAACTTATGGAAAAGCTGAAATCAAAAAAATTCTCATTACAAATGGATGAGTCAACTCTGAGACAGCGAGGTCGTATTGCTAACCTATGCAAAATATATTGATAAAGGTGAATTTGCTGGAGAAATCATATTCTGCGAATCATTAACAAATATCTTTGAAAAACTGAATATGTTAAATAAACAACTTCAAGGATCAAATAAAACTCTTATTGATGCTAAGATGAAGATATTTGGCTTTGTTACATTCATTGAGTTATGTCAAAAGAATATTTTTGCCAAAATTTTTAACCAGTTTCATTGGCTAAAAAAAATGTGTGGTGACCGATACTGCTGTACTTGTCATTGTGGATCATATGAAAATATTGGCCTCTGATTCGAAAGAAAAATTTTCTGATTTAAAACAAATTGATTTTCCAACTTGGGTGCTGCTGCCAATGCTAGTGGATATATGATGTTTCGATACAGTACCAAGAAGAACTCTCGGAAATGCAAAATGATGAGGCAGTGAAAACTTTATTCAATATAAAAGGAGTGATGTCATGGCTTTGTGATGAGACAAGAACCAAATGCCCAAATTCAACCAACTTTGCAAGAAAATTGTTGTTACCGTTCCCATCTTCATATTTAGCTGAATGTGGCTTTAGTGCTGTAAATGATTTGTTATTGAAGAAAAAAAAAATCAACTGGATATCACTAAATGAGAAGACTTGAGACTAAAGCTGACTAAATTGGTGCCTAATCTAAAATCTCTCTGTAGCAGGCATGAAGCACAAGGATCTCCCTAACTTTAGTATACTTATTTTATATATCTGCATTTCAGTTTTCTTGCTCGACACTGTTCTGTTTGGTATTATGATAGCGTACTTTGTCGTCGGTCCGACTGGATGAGTGACTGAACTGTGTGCCTCACCAACTGCCCCACTCATTATGTCTGTTAACTATTTATTTGTAGTGAAACAGCCCACTTCTCTGGCTTGGAGGTGTCCTCCACAACACCTCCAACTTGAGATTTTTTTCTACACAGTATATTTTTTTTCTCCCTCTATCACATAGAACAAAATCTTTTTTCAATCTCTTATCACAGAGAAATTTCATACAGTTCTTCGATATACACCTGTCAACAATTATTTTTTTTCAACCCTATCTATTACACAGAACAAAATCCTTTTTTTAATTTCTAATCACAGAAGCATTAAATTATTACATAGTTCTCTGACACACATCCATTGGCAATTATTATTATTCTTATTTTTCAACTCTATTACACATTCAAACCACGCTATTCGGATATATTCCACATACTAACACATGAGCTACCTGACTGAATTCCTTCATCAGACTTGTATTATTATGAAAGAAATATGTAATCAATCTGCCCATTTTCAGTTCCACAAATACACAATGTTTTGTTCTGGTCAAATGATTCTCTTTAATTTCACTTTGTCACAGTATTTCTTTGCTATTTTTACTTTTCTTTTTTCAAAGGAGTTTGCTGTTATTTCTGCACTCCTATTTTTTGTAACTTTCAAAGCTAAACGCAAAACAACAAAAAATGAATACTTTAATTTCACATAAATTACTTAGTCATATTACTGCAGGAAATTACTCTGAAAGAAATTTTTGCAGAAAGGTGAATAGATTGATTACATATTTCTTTCGTTATGTTATCGCAGTTTTGTGAGATTTGGCTGTTATTTCTAGCATATGGATAGCCTGCTTGAAGGGCAAGGACGTAGAATTGGGAGGAGAGGGTGTTAGGTTTTTTTCTTTTCAATATAGATCCCTTTTCCTGAAAGTTATGAGGGGAAAAAACGGATCTTGTGAATTTTCCGAAAGTCCTCTCCCCACCTCAGGTTCATTTGCGCAATTTTTTTTCATATTCGTTTTCTACACAGTTGTTAACACCCAGCAGGCTGTTTTTTTTTTTTTTTTTTTTGTTAATGGGTGAGGATCTTTATATTGACGAAAGATATTTATTTTCCTCTAAGTTATGGGTGAAAACCTCGGATCTTGTGAATTTTCCAAAGTCCTTTCCCCACCCCTTCGGAAAAGATTTTCCCCTCAAATTTCTTTATTACTGTAACGTTTGTTGTTTGAAAGGCATTTATATGAAATTTCATTAAAAAACCATTTTCTTAAAAGTTTTGAGAGAAAAATTTGGATCTTGTAAATTTTCTGAAGTCCTCTCCCCACCGCCCCTATTACTTCCTGCGCATTTTTGTTTTCATATTCGTTTCCTACACATTTTTTACACCCGTTGCACTATTTTTTTTTTTTTTTTTTTCGTTTCTGGGTAATATTGTAAACATTTCTCTTTAATTTTTAATTCATCACCAAATTTTTCCTTGTATTCTGCGGTCATTGTTGTATCCTGCATATTTTTGAATTCTTGTCACCAAATTTCTTCTTGTATCCTGCGATCATTGTTGTATCCTGCGTATCTTCGAAGACTCATCGCCACTGTTGTGTCTTGCGTGTTTTTGAATTCTTGTCACCACTTTTACAAAGTGTTATGATTTTAAATATTTTCCCCTACATGTTGTTTAAATCCTTGTCGCCACTGTTGTCTTGCTTGACCCTGTTCTGTGTGGTATTATGACGACTTATTTCGTTGTTGGCCCGACTGGCCCGAACTGTGAGTGGCCAAATGGCGTGCCTCGCCGACTGCCCCACTCATTATGTCTGTCAACAATTTATTTGTAGTGGAACAGCCCACTTATCTGGCTCGGGGCTGTCCTCCACAACAATGTTTTTGAAATTATGTTTAACTGCCCTTTTGTGTTTTTTATTTTTCTCTTTCATCAGTGCTATGTTCTTTGGATGCTTGTTTAGAGACCAAATTAATAGCTTTTTAAGCTTCCTCCAAGTGAATCATCATCATCGTAGTAAAATTTTGAATAGCAAAAATTAGATATCACAAGCATCAGGATTTTAGAAATGTTTCGATGGGGCATGGCCAAAAATCGGTTTAACCTTAGAAGAATGACAGGTAGTCCTCTGTTTTGCACAAGGCTACCAATTTTTTAGGGTGTTGTTGGTGAATCAATTCACTTTACTGGTACTTTTTGGGGACCTGGAAGGATGAATAACAGTCAGCCCTGATGGATTTGAAATTAGAACATAGAAAAAGGCATAACTAAATATTGTATAGTGTTTAATCCAGCACTTCACCATTTCTCCCATTCCATTTGCTTTTTCATTTTATTTAGTTATTACTGAAAAACCTCTTCTGTTTTCAGCTTGAGGAATGTTCCACTGCAAGTCTTCATCCTTATGAAAGTGCTGTGTGTGTTGCTGTTCTAGGGTTGAAGGCTCAAATGCATCACAGTCTAATACTTTCTACATTCCAAGGCCTCAGTAAAAGAAGCATATCTGTAGTAGTTACATCTGTTGTCTCGCTTCCAACCAATCAGTATGTTACTAATATTTTCTTTTTAATCTATCGATTTTTTATATTCTGGTAGTTTTTGATCTAATAGGTAAGAAAAAAAAAAACTAAAGTAGATGATGCAATAGTTTATTAAATATCATAACCTATTAATTTATTTCAGATATTAGTGAGCTCAGTTATTTTCTATTCATCTTTCGTAGGTAGGTCATCATCATCAAAGAAACTATCAAATACTGGTGGGGTTTTTTTTTTTTTTTTTTAATCCACAATACCCTCTCTGAAAACTGGTGTCCTTGTCCCAATGTTAGAAATCAATAATTTATTAAATATATAAAACAGAAAATTAAAAAGCTTATTCTGGGTTAGTTGCACAAGTTAAACTAAATGATCACATAAACCAAAAGGGAGTCTATTGGTTTGTTATCAAATTTTTCTTTTTAATGACACTAGGCAATATGTATATTTTGGTAACAGTTGAATTTTGTAGAGGGTTAGTGGTGGGCAAGGGTAACGATTTAATAGGGAGACTTTGGGCATTGAAATTTAACTGAACAATCTATTTTGGTAGACTTTCAGCCTAGGGACAGTTTCCAGAAACTTCTCTTCTGGAAAATGTTGGGGTAAAAAGCATTTCTACAGACATGGTAGAACTGCAGCTGAGCAACAAAACCTTTTGTTTATGCAGTTGTTCAATGTCCAAGTATTGTTGACTTGTGGAGTTGTGTAACAAATCTTTCAATTTGTTGGGTCTTTTGTGAAGATCACCTGCTGCCTTCCTTGAGAAGGGACAAGCAGTTTTCCTCTGTCTTAAGGCTATAACAAAAGAGTTTGTATGGTGGACAAGACTGAAAGGATTGAGGGCAGTTTCTTCTTTGGCCAAGCCTTCATAAACTTCAAATTCTACTTGGAGACGAAAGTAGAGAGATATGGAAGTTTGTCCCTCTAGTAAATTTGCAGAGGAGTGGGTGTGAGGGGCAATGATGGATCAGATAAATGGCCTTACTCTTAGCATGCACCTTGCAGGCTGTACACAGCTGGAAGAAATAATTACCCTTTATAGTCAGGGGTTAACCTTGGATCTGTGGTATTCTTTGATTGGCTTCAGTTGATTTTCCTATTGTAATGTCTCATTTTATTCCTTTTATATGTACCATTATTTTTCATAATCAGTTCTGTATAACTCTCTATTGCTTCTGTAATTTATCCTTATGTTTTTTCTCATCCTAATTCTTGTGGCAAATAAATGATTTTTACTTTTTACAGAATAATCTACTGCTCTTTGAACAGCTTTGAGCTTGCTGTCGCTTCATCATCAAACAATGAGAATACAAAAATCTCTAAAATCTATCTTTTGGAAGATTTTACTGCTGTCAAAGAACAACAGAGTTTAGAATCTACTTCTGAAAAACTTCTCTCATTAGCTGCTATTCAAAGATTGCCTGCTGGTCTTATTGGACTAACAGTTACCAATGTTTTATTGATATGGTAAATTTAACTCTTGACTTTTAAAAAAAAATTTAGGCAATACTAGTGTCCTGGTAATTATTTTGGTTTAATATGGTAACATTATCTGTTGATGCTTAGCTGAGCAAATATGTTTGATACCAAACTAAAGAAGGTTGCCAGTAAATGACCATGTTATGTTTATTGCAGGTATGTTGGCAATAGTTCCTATTTCTTTTATCACTATAAATTATTAGATGCAAAATTGGTGCCTTGGTATGAAGAGTAAGCTGAAACCAAACTCCGAGAGTGTAGTGGGTGCTTTTACGTGCCACCGGCATGAGGGCCAGTCAGGCGGTACTGGCAACGGCCATGCTCAAAATGGTGTTTTTTACATGCCACCTGCACAGGAGCCAGTCCAGCAGCACTGGCAACGACCTCGCTCGAATGTTTTTTCACATGCCACTGGCACAAGTGCCAGTAAGGCGACGCTGATAACGATCACGCTCAAATGGTGCTATTTACATGCCACTGGCACGGAAGCCAGACAGCTGCTCTGGCAATGATCACGCTCGGGCGGTGCTCTTAGCGCTACACTAGCACAGGTGCCAGTCATCAAATTTGGTTCAATCACAATTTCGATTTCACTTACACCAACAAGTCTTCGCAAGCCAAGTTTAGTGTCCAATGAAGGAGAGGTTGGCATGGGTGCCAGTCGTCGAATTTGGATCGATTTCATTTATCTCAACAGGTCTTCACAAACAGAGTTTAGTGTCCAATGAAGGAAAGGTACACATAAGTGGGCTAGCTACACCCCTGGCAGAGGCCTCGAATTATGGTCTCACTTGGCTTGCCAAGTCTTCTCATGCACTGCAGATTTCCAAAGATCTCGGTCACAGTCATGTTATTTTAATCAGAAAATTCAGGTGACTAAATAATTTCTTAATGACATATGTATTTTGTATAATCCTAATACTAATGTTTGTAGACTTTTAATATTGTTATAACTCAAATGAATTCTAAATCATTTTGCTGTCTTGAATTCGTGTATAGTATTAATGATACCTAATTTAAAATAGTGTATGATTTCTAATTTATAATACAATAACCTATAATTATTGGGATTTTTTCTATTTCTAGGAACCATACCACAAACTTGTTATTGATAAAAGTACCTTTGACTGATATCAACGAAAATTGTTGTAATATACCAACAGCTATGAATTTGGAAGTAAGTAAAAAAAAACTCTATTTTGCATTAAACACTTTATATTTTAAAATTTTGTCATGATAGTTTAATAGTGAAGTACTGGCTTATCAGTTATCTCTATAGTTACATAAAGCACTGTATGTTTCTGATAAAATGTAGTGGGACAGCAGCTATTGTGATTTGGTCGCATCAAATTTGTACAGAGCAGTGGGGGAAGAGGGAGAGAGAGCATGCCTTTCAAAAACCAACTGTATGTTGGAGTGAACAGCATTGTTTTTCAGTTACACAAAAGCACAGTGAAGCTATATCAGAAAGGTATGTGTGTTGCACCTTGTTTGCTGACTGACTGCATGAGTGCCATAGGCTTGCTCCATCAGAGCTGATATAAGGCTACACAGCATCAAAATTAGCAGTTTATATGATACGGGTTGGAATAGAAATATATATTGTATACGTGACTTTTGAGTGATCTTTGTCAATGCATTTTGACCTTTTGACTTGAAAATGTTTAATAAAAATTCACATAGTTTGAACAGGAGAGATGACCTGGAGATTGTGTTATTTAGTGGGGGGTCAGTCAACTAATATTTTAAATCGTTAATTTCTGAGAAGAAAACAAAAGTAAGGATGAATTTCTAGAGAAAAAGGATTAGTCCAGTGATTAATTGTTGACCATCCCCTTCTTTCTATTTAAGAAATGGTCTACTTAAGACCACTTGATCTAACAAATCTTATGATGCTAGGGGAAATTTTGCGATTATTTATAACAGGTTGTGCAAACATGTAGAGGCTAGCTTCTTTATGATTGTTGGAGTAAAAGAGGGAAGTTGACTTACCTGGAGGTCAGAGGAAGCTAGGGAATGGATGTGTCAAGTGCATTAGGTGCAGGTTGATATTTCATGAAGAACAGCCCATTGTATTAGAAGATGTAGTCAGAGATCAGTTTGATGGTGGGACAATGTTTGGAGAATGTTGATGTAATTTCTTGAATGCCTGTTTAGTGTTTGGAAGGGGATTGATGACAAAGCTCAGTCGTTCAACACCTTAAGCACTGGTCCACCATGGCAATTGTAGCTTACATCAGGAAGAATTTGCAATGTAGTTATAAGACATCTATTTCAAAGTATACAGTTATCCAAATTACCATACAAAAGCACATAGAATATTGACCCAAAATTTATACTTCTAATTCTTTTTTTTTTCTTTTTTTTTTTTTTAAGGGTCATGTAATATTTCCAGTATTATTTAAAGAGGGCTTGCAACTAGGAAGCTTTGTTGCTTTGAATCCAACAACATCGACGGTCAGCAAACTACTTTCATATGAAAAGATTCCACACTTCAATACAAGGTATGAATTCTATAACCTTCTTTCAATTACATTGCTCTAAATGTTACAATTTTTATTCTTTTGTTGATGCTGATGTAGATTTTTATGACTTTTGTGGTTTCGATCTTAGAATTGCAACTGCAACATTGTCAATCACTTTACAGCTTGGACTGGGTACATTTTATTGCACCCTTCCTCTCAGCCCTAGACAGATTATCTACCATTACCAAATAGACCCATATTAGAATGTATATTTCGACTGATATTTTCTTATGCATATTCACATTGTCTGTTAATAATTTTTGCTTGGATTTATTTCATGTCCTCTTAGATAAAAACGTCTGCTTCAGTATGAAAATATACTTTTTTTTTTCTTTTCCATTTTTTAGCTTGAAACTGACGTCAGCTCATGTATTTGACAAAACATTTGTGTCATTTAATGAAAATATCCTTGGACTTTGGGACCTGTTCTCTGGTTATTTAATGGCATCTATTTATTGTTCTAATATTTCTAGCGTCACAGTTTTCTATTCTGTCAATCAATTATGGCTTATAACAAGTCAGAAAGGAGGTTGCATACACTGGTATAGCTCATAACACACTTTGACAATGTTTTAAGACATAAAGTGTCTGGTATATAATATTGCAAACTTTCTTTATCAAGAAAGAAAGAAAAAAGGAATTCACCAATACAATTTCTCCTGAATTTCAGTTCTGTATATATAAAATCATTTATTTATAGAGATATGTGAAAGTGGAGGAGAAAGAACAGAGGATGAAATATAACAGCAAAGCAATGTTATTTTCACTTCCTCCTAGAACGTTTTTTTTTTGTTTTTTTTTTTTTTTTGTTTTAGTGTCATGAAATTTTAGTTTTCTAATGAACTTATCTTCAGTAGTTCCAGTACAATTAAATAAAACTTTAAGATTATGATCACAAAGAAAGACTCAAATATTTGGTTAATGTGCTGGGCTAATAATTGCATGATTTCAAGCTGTTAAGGAACCATTAAAAAAAAAAAATCTATTTTGTTGTATAGACTCAGGTTATCTTCTGCTTGAGCAGTTTTATGACGAATGATATTCCAGCCATCATAAGTTTTATGTTTTGGTATATCATGGACTTGTCTAATGATTTTTATTTTTTTTGTTTGAAATGATTAGGTGGAAATTTGGGTGTTATTTCTAGCAGGTTGAAAATCTCCATAGGGATGGCCTGTGGAGTTTTGTTTTGTGTCTTTAGCAAGATATATAACCCTACTTGACTCAGTTTGCTGGCCTGATATATTCTCTTAGACTGGGTGTTTTGTGGTAGAAAAAAAAGCAGTCAGCTACAGAGTCAGTTGCTCCAATTTGTAAATCAGTAGAGGAGGGAAAGAATGATCAGTAGGAGCTGCAGAGAGATAGTGCCAATGAGATGTCCAAGTAGCCCCTTAAGGTATGAGGTGAGAAGTGGATGGGATGATTTGCGAGATTGTATGGAGAAGAGGAGGAGATGGGGAGGTACCTTACAATTATTATAAAAAAAACAGGTGAGGAGGCTGAAGATTGATGAGTCATGGCAGATAGGATGCAGATAAATGTAGGGTGAGATGGGGAGAAATGACAGACAGTAATGGTGTAGTTGACAGTGGGATAACAAGAGATAAGGTGGGGTACACTGCAGGAGAAGTTGGGGAAGAGGTAGATGTAGTGCATGATGAGAGTAGTTTGGGTTAGTGGCAGTAGAGTGAATTAGTGTGTCAGTAGAGAGCACAATATACACAGTGCTTCCAAAACTCAGTTTTACTGGTGTGGGTATATCTTTCTGAGAACTTCAGGTCTGACATCTCAGTCCTTACACACACGCTCACAATGCTTTGGCTGAGTAGGAGCTATAGTAGAAGACACATGCTCAGGTTGCTATCCAGTGGTACTAAACCCCAAACCATGTAATTGGGATGCAGACTTTTTAACCACTCAGCCATTTCTGCACCTGTATTATGTTATTGATAATACCTAGAAGGCATTTCTTTTCCATTCACCAAAGTGAAAGGAGCTTTGGCCAGGAGGAATTGATGTCATCAGATGGTATCCCACAATCATTGGGTGTTTTGTCTCTGAACTGTGATACCCTCCTGTTGGTGGGTCAGCAAAAGTGGCCAAATCACTGCTCATCATCTCTTGGCTTCCAGGTTAATTTCTCTCTCTTGCTCTATAACTTGCAAGAAATTCTTTTTGCTGCCTCTTCCATCCTGTGCACGACCACCCTTCACTCTTTCCTTTCATTCCGGTGGTTGTAAGCATCCTTCACACTGACCAACAGGGAATCCCCTACAGCTAATCTTGACTGAGAAAAGCAATAACTACCATCCCTTCTTCATGCAATCCTACAGAAGGCTCTTGTATTTGGCAGATTTCCATTCAAAGGCCTAATCACATCCTTCTTCACATGGGACTGCCAGACATTTTGCTTATGAGAAACCTACTACTGCTGAAGTGATGTCAACTAGAATTACATGTTCATACATGTGTCCACACATATTCATGTGATGGGTTTTTGCCTACCAAATTACAAGTCATTGGAATTGAAATTTAATAGAGGCTATAGTAGAAATTTGCCCAAAGTATCATGGTTGGTTTGAACCAGAAACCATGTGTTTGCAAAACGAACTTCTTAACCATGCAGCCATACATGCTTGTGTATATGCATGCATGTTAACATACATGAACTAGCATCAGCTGTACAGGTTCTCGTGCTTTCATCATTCTAGTGCTTTTGGTCTTTTATTAACTTGGCATTCAAATTGCTCTTGATAATTCTCTCTACTTACACACTCCTGCTGTGATACAGAATTTTAAAAATAAGACTCTTAAAAGCAGAGAGAGTTTGCTGCTATTTCTTGTTGGTTAAACAATTGTATAGAAGCTCCCTTGTTGGTTTAACATTGCAAAGTTACTTTTAGCTATGTCAGCAGAAAGTGTCTATAAATTCTTGTTTATTGAAATGTGAATTATATCTATTGTTTTTCCTGGGTTCATTACTGCAGTCAGTGTTATCAAGGTGGTGAGCTGGCAGGATTGTTATCATGCCAAGTAAAATGCTTAGCTGTATTTTGTCTGTCTTCTCATTCTGAGTTCAAATTCTGCCAAGGTTGACTTTACCTTTCATCCTGAGACTGGAGGGAAGAAGCTAGCCTCAAATCAGAGGTCTGGCATTTGAATGCTTCTAACAAAATGTCAGCTGATGTTAAACTGGGTAATGGTTTTTACTTGCTCACTCTGAAAGAGGTTGCAATACCCATGACTCTTATATGCCTTCCAAAATTGTAATAGACCCCATTTTCTGTTTAAACTGTTGCAGGTCAGCATCTATGGGCTCCACTTGAGCAGGTGGAGATAGTCCAGAGGATCGATGTTCTGAAGAAAGGGTTTAATGGTTAATGTGGGGCTGGTGGGTGGATATAACAAGGGTAACAAAAGACATCTGAGTGGTGAAAGTACAAGGCCAACTAGCTCCAAGAAGCAGAACCCATTATAGTGTACTGTCTCTGGATTTGGTCCAGGATGTCATTATGTATAGCATCTACTTCATCCCAGATGTGAGAAGTACTCTATTGTGGACCTCATTTGAGCCTTGGGGAGTATCAGTCACTGTTGGGAACAGAAATATTTGCTGATCCTAAAGAGAAGGTTTAGTTTTGGGGGATGTGATCCTAATTATGTTTTTTTTTTTTTTCCTCGAAATCTTTAATGACAGTGAGGCCTGACGCTTGGAGTGACTGTGAGGGCTCTTGTTGAGTGCTGCTCATGTTTAGAGGGGACTGGTGTAGTAATGTTTTCTTGATATGAGTAGTGCTTGATTTTTTTTTTGTTGCATGACTTCACTGGAGGATGATCTCAAGGTCTCTGTTTATGGAATTGGTGAAGATTTGGTACGTGGTATCCATGCGTGTGTGTGTGACTGAGGAAGGAACAAAGTGTTGTGTCATCAGCATGAGTGGACATTGCTGGATGTGGTGGTAAATTGGTCAAGATGTAGAAGGAAGAGATTAGGGAACAAAACTGAACCCTGAAGAGTTCCAGAATTAAGAGTAGGGGAGAAAGAGCTCCATCAATATATGCTCCAGTGGTGTAATCTGATAGAAAGCTACCCATCCAATAAGTTAGATAGGTGGAGACTGAAAATTGGTTTTGTTAGATTTGAATACCAAATATGCTGCCAGCTTTGCTAATCTCAAGAGCAACAACATTGTCAGAAACCACTGATATGTGATGTAAGAAATTATTTTCTCCAGTGGATATGGCTCTGCAAAAGCTAAACTGGTGGTCACTGAGGAAAAGGAGAGAGAGAAATTTAAGGTAAAGGAAAACATTTTTAATAGCTATCTCCACTATCTTGCAGATGTTAGCTGGGTTGGAGGTGTTTCCTTTTCTTAGAATAGGACACACTGAAGTCTATTTCTAAATGCCTGGGTATATCCCCTTAGAGAGTAAGAGATTAATTAGGTGAGTATAGGGGCAAATTCAAGGATGCATTGTTTAAGTGTAATGGAAGGGGCATTGTCAGTGATTTGATTTGTTTAAGGTAGCAGAAAGTATTTCTGCACATGGCATGTGTGTAAGTAGGGTGGGAAGGTTGTTAGAAGAGATTGGTCATGGGTATGTAGAGTGGGCTGTGAAGGTGGGTGCTTTCTCTGTAGCAGTACTGCTTAATGAGGCATCATTGTTTAGAAAAGGAAAAGAGGACTCTGCAAAGTCTGTAAAAATCCTTTTGGTAAAGATCAAAAGGGTTGACTATAGTTTGAGAGGTGAGAAAGCTTGAGACCTTTGTAATGCATGAAGGCAACCTTTACACACCTGCTAGTGGATTTACAAGAGTTTCTACCCAGTTTTAAGGTGTAAGTTTCTCTGTGTTGTAGGTCTTGTTTTTTTTTTTTGTTTTTTTTAAAAACAAACAGCTGCAATGAAACTGTGTAGACTACTTGGGGTGTTTGAGACAGTTTTTGTTGAGTGAGGAATGTGAAGAGATGTGGCTACAAGGATTATTTCAGTCATTTGTTTAGCTGTTTCTGAAGTATCAGGAGTGAAGCCAGTGTGCTGCTATGGCTAAGTGGCATAAAACTGGTGGAGCACCAACCACGTGACCAACTTGAGGTACCATAGGGTCCAAAGGGAAGGAGTTGTGTAGTATGTGACTGTATGGTGGGCAGTTGTGATCCAGTGGTTTGATGTCATATGTGCAGAGACAGTTATGGTTTCCTAGAGTTCTGAGGTAAGAGTTGAGGTCTTTTGAGTTATGTAGCAGCTGAAATGAATTGGTGTAAAGAGTTCAGAATAGCAAATGATTTGGTTTCTTTACTAACAGCACTAGTGACGGAAGAGTGTAAGAGCTATGATGAATTGTGAGCGTTGAAGTTACTGAGGCCAATAACTTCAGAGAGGGCACAAGTGAGATAGATGTTCTCAATACAGGAGGAGATATAATCAAAGAGTTGCTGATGATTTGAGGAATTAAGATACCCTATTCCCCCAAATATGTCTACGAGACTTTGAGCCAGAGTGAATGGAAGTCATTGTTGCTGAAATCTAAAGTAAACTAGAGCCTGCATATGTGCAGACACCACCTTTTGGAGAGAAACTTGACTAGAGGGTGTATCCGAGACAGTAAAGGGATGATTGGTTTGCATGTGAATAAGAAGTGATACGTAGGATATATGTTGGAGCGAATTGATTGCTTTGATGATTTCAGATTTTAAGGGAAGTTCAAGCTGGTATTTATTTAAAGTGACCACAGGTCATCTTTCATTGGCATGGAAATGTTTCTAACTTTCCTTGGTCAAAAGTGAGTTGCCAGCCTCATCTTTAAGATTGGCACTGGTCGTTATTTGTCTGCCAATCAGATGGTCTGTAGTATCAAAATATCTGCAGATCATTGGTGTTGGAAACGTTCTCTACAGCAACCTGATCATTTAATCATGACCTAGATTTGCCATGCAGACTCTCCTCTTTGTATTAATGAGGCATTGATGGTCAGTTGTTTGTGAAGAGAGTTGTGGTCTGCTTTTACTGTTCTCTTCTGTGTGACTTGCTCTAGCCATGATTCTTTGTGGAGATGTGACTGCTTCTTTCTTTTTCCCCATGCAGGCTGTTGGTTTTCAGTATTTTGATGATTGACTACAGATGCTTTATTAGTTGATGTAATTAGATCTGGATGTTGTAGAAAGGATGATGGTTGATGTAGAAAGCTCTAAAGGAGCAATAATCAGCAAACTACAAATGCAGTTTTGGGAGACATGTATATAACATTCTCCATGTTTTTCACTTTGAGTCCAAATGATTTTTTGGTCTGTACATTTCTTAACCTGGGTACATCATAATCAGACCGACAGTTTCAGAAATTGAAAATACCACAGCAACTGAACTATTTAGTGTATGCATAGAAAAATAAATGATAAACTAAGTTGATGGGTGGAGACAAAAACTCCTCCCCAAAACTAGAAGTGATGTCAAGAGAGCCCAGATGTGTGTTGTTGATGAGAAGAAAATGGCTTGCATTTTTCTGGGGGTGGATGGCGGTCATCAGAATTTAATTTCTCTACTTGTTTTGAATTCAAGTGAGTTAAGAGTAGTATTTTTTTCTCCATGAGCACCCTGGAATCTCTGCAGAAGGTTGATATTCAAAGGTAGAATGAGATTGTTAAAGTACAGTTTGTTACTGGTTTCCTTGATTACATTTTAGTAGAGATGCTGTAATTGCCAGATAGTGGAACCATGATTGTGGTAGATTTGGTGACCAGTGCTAGATTATTAAACAAAACTCAAAATCTTGCAGCAGTGGCCATGATGGGACAATATAGTGAGATGACATACTTTAAGCAGAAATAAAAAGTGGGACAACTGAACATTCCAAAAGAGGTGTTTTAAGTGTTGAGGGCCACATATGGTCAAGGAATTTCAAGAGCCCAGCCTAAATTGTTTTACTACTGATGGAATAGGACAGGTTTTGTAGCCAAGGATATGGTCAGTCATGTGCCAAGAGCCACCCCATCATCAAGTACAGGCATTTCTTTATTGCCCACAATGAAAGTTTTGGTGAGGGGGAAGGAGGGGATCGATATTATCGATATGGATTGCATAGTCACTACAATGACTAAAGATGATACACCAGACGAGAGCCCATCTCACAGCCGGGATGACCTTAATTATCGTTAAAAAAAAAAGAAACAACTAAAAAAGATGAGACATATTTTCCTGTTTCTTCGACAATCATCGCTTTTTGTCATAGTCGTAATATTTCTTTTTTTTATTTAATTTTACGTCATTAGGTCATATATTTGGGGAAAATATTGATGTATCTTCCTCTTCGTCCAAAAAGAAAAAAAAGAAAGTTTGGAGCCACTCACTTCTTCTCTCTCACCCATCCACTCTTCATCCAATTCGAGGGCATCCGCCGATCTTCGTCCATCATCCAATCCATCCTTCCTTCACGTCTCGAATATTTTCGCGTCAGGAAGTTAGTCAACTCCAGCAGGACTACCTCAGCGATACAACTTCAATAAGATAACCTCAACACGATGACCTCACACGAGGCCACTTCATCGAGACGACTTCAGCGAGACTTCACCGAGGCGCCCCTACCTGGACGACCCTACCGGGACGACTTCTGAGACTACTTCGATATGACTCCAAAGAGATGTTTTCGACTTCAGTGGGTTTAGTCGACTCCAGCATGACTACTTCAGCGAGACGACTCCTGTAAGATGACCTCCACATGACGACTTCAACGTGACGACCTCAACGAGGCCACTTCATTGAGACGATTTCAGCGAGAGACTTCTCCGAGACAACTTCAGAGAGAAGATTTCGGCAGGATGACTCCGTCGAAACAACTTCAGTAGGACGAGTTCAAAGTGGGCCCCCCCCCCCCCCCCCAAAGTGTGAATAGCAATATAAAGGCAATTGATGGAAGATATGTTGTTCTGTAGAGTGAATAGTACTGAAATATGAATGTCAGTTCTGGTAATCATAATTAAATGTGTTATGATTGCAGAGATTGGCAGTTGATGTGACACTAAATCTGTGGTTATATGGGGAGATTAGGGTAGAGACTGATTAAATATGATGGGTACTGAATTACATTTCCTTGGCGAGAGGGGCCCAGTGAATGAAATATTTACAGACAACTGTAGCACATTTCATCCAAAATTACTGAAGGGTTGCTAAACAAGTGGAATTTCAAATATTTCTTTTGAGAGAGTGGGAATTGTTTCTTAGAAAGAGACATCCATGAACAATTAAAGCCATGGTTGAAAGTATATGTATCTTTCCAATTAAAGCAGTACTTTTGATGTTACCTAAGTGAAGGCAGATGGAACCTCTAAGAATGATGTATGAATATGAGTGTATTAATGTTGGGCATAGAAAAATGAAAGACCTACATTTGTCTCTGTTGGGGATGAGGTTTGGGTGAGGCCCCCTTGATGCCTGCCATACATTTCAATGGCACAAAGAACAATATTTGATAGAATGCCATGTCATATTTTGACTGTCTATAGCTAAAAGATGAAGATAATGGTGATAGTTGAAATACAGACAAGGCCAACATTGTAGCACTGCAAAAGTTAGAGGGAATTATGTCCACCTTGGCAAACAAGTGGCTATGAAATGATATGTGGTGGTGGTAGGTTAGAGTGAATTTTTCAATTGTTGATGGGTATACATCGAAATGGTTTATTAATTTTTCTGTTAGCTTGGTATGTGAAGTGATCTTTTGATGAGGAGTGGGGATCATGTAAATGTGATGAGCAGACAGGAAGTGAGCATAGAAATAGGAGATAAAAAGATGGGAGTGACCTAAGGAGAGCCAAACTGTTTGGAGTTGTTGAGGAAAAAAAAGCAGAACCTGCATCTTTTTCTGGCATTCATAATTTAAATTTTAATTTTTGGAATAGGATGATATTTGCTAAGGTAAAACCAATTCAGTTGTCTTCATTTACTTACTCGTTCACTAAAAAACTTGTTTTGTTAGTTTAAATTATTGTGATCTCTGAAGCACCACCTTATAATATCTTATTGCCTTTGTGATTTTGATTTTTCTAGTGTTTGTGTATATGCATACACCAAGCATTTGTAGATAGTGTAGCAGTGAAACTGCTGAAAATAAGTCAATGATTATTCTCTGGTGATGATGACTCATGTAGTAACTTACCGTGGTGATCTCCAAAGAATCTCCCGACTTCTTTATTAAACAAGTGGGGTCTTTTAAGGCTCAGATTATAATAATATACCATTTTCTCCATCTTTCAACTGTTTGGCAATTGACTGTATTTTCCTTTCTCTGTTTTTGTTTAGCTCCAGCCTTAAATTTGACCAAACCTGTCTTCTTTGGGTTATCTAAAACCATATTATCTATGTCCTTCCTAGTGATGCCTGTCCTCTTCTAAGGTATGGTTGGGCACTAGATTCTCTGTTGTAAGAAGCCTTTTTGTTTTTTTTGATAGGTTTTATTTTTAATCCCTCTAGTTGCCCACATGTTGTTCTCATCCCAAGGAATTGGGTGGGGTTCATAACTGTGAGATGGGCTGCATATTAAATGACATTGTTTGGCTCCAGGCCAATCCTGATTAAGCAGATCTATGCTCCAAGGCATTTCAGTCATTTTAAAAGTATGCCTAGTATCACATACATTAATCAGTGTGTTCTTTCCTTTTGCAAAGCAGTAGGCTGTGATTTGAGGAAGATTTGGTTTCTATTTCTAGCAGGTTGAGCAAATACGTTTGTTGAGGCTCTCTTATTTCCTTGTTAGTTATATGGTGTCAGTAATAAGTAGAACCTGACCATAGGAAAGCGACATACTGAAAACAATGGAAGTTTTTTTTTCTCTACTTGTTAAAGAAAGATCTAAGTTAGTGAAGATAACTTTAATTCAGTTCAAAGAACAGTATAGACCTAAATGCAAAACACACAGTATAATGCAAAGCAGTGAACAGACAATGATTAAATATACTGAGGTGATTTTAAGTTTCAATTTCACAAAGAGAATAGGATAATTGTCTCATTTTGATCCATTCCTCTGTTGATAGAACTTTTATCTTAAAATCCATTCATAGAGTGCTTTGCTTGCTGGATTATGGTGGTTATACTGGATTTAGCTGTTGGGCAGCAGTTGAAAAAAATATTCAGAAGGCCCATAAGGCTGTCAACAGTAAAGAAACTGGTTGGGTCTGCCTTCAACTGTCAGATTTTCCTGTGATGTGAACAGCCTGGTGCACTTTCAATCAGGTGTCAGAAGATGTAGCACCCACTGAGCAAAAACCTTCATCATGCCAAGTTCATTGTACAGAATATCTTCAACTCACTCATGGGATATGTCTTCAAATATGTTGCAAATGCACCATTCTTATGTCTTTCTTTATAATGTTGAACTAAATTTTTTTGTGAGATTGTTTCAGTGTTCATATTTTGTAGCTGAGTTTTTTGTTGTTAAATTCCAGCTCTGAAGTATATGGGACAGTTGGAATTGTAAAGTTTTGTAATTTGCTAATTTCATAAGTATTGGTATAGGAACAAAGATCAAATAGCCGTAAACTGCCAATTTGTATCTTGCTGTAGCAGAAGCACAATCAACAGCAGAACATATGAGAAGGGGTAACAACATCAACCGTGATCTGATAGCAATAGAATTAACTGTTGATTCTTTATTGTCTACAAAGGGACTAAACAAAAAGGGGACAGTACAGGACATTACAAAGTGGGGTAAAAATCGAATGAAAAATGATTATATAAAAAGAAAGGTGAAATGATAGTTACCTGGGCCCCAAGACCCAGGTAACATCACTGAACATTTTTAAAATGTACATAAATTTTCAAAAGATTTTCTTTTTTATTTTGCTTGGTGTTGTTTGTGAAGTCACTACAGTTTTTATCTTTTCTTTTTTGAGTGTTTTCATCTATCTCTGATGTCATTTGTTCTTGTGTGTTCATGTTTGTATATTCTTGTCTTTAAACTTTCTTTGTGAGAGGGAGAGAATGAGCATTTTTCTTTTCTCTTCCTCCAAGCAACCTTCCATTCACTGTCACTTACCTCTGCAAACATAGATGTTAACAGTGTCTTCCTTTGTTGTGACCATTTCTTTCTCCCCTGGGACCTCCTCTTCAACTCTCTCCTGCTGCATACTAGCCGCCTCCTAACTTTCTCCCTGTACTTCAGATTGTAGGGCCTGGGGGCACATTTTTCTTAAGTGCCCCTTCTATCCACACCCAAAACACTTTGGGATTCTGCCCTGCACAATGATTTTTAACTTCGTTTCATCCAGAAGAATGATGAATTCCAGTATATCATCAATGTCTGCTGGTGTCGCTTGAATCATTGTTCTTAAGCTCTTGCCACACCAGTTCTGGACACTTCTCTCCTCAAACTCCAGAAGTGTTACTTTTTTATGTTGAAGGTGGCTGCTAGGAGCCATGTTGGTTTAATTAACAGTGCAAATACATCTGTAATTATTTTTGTTCTTTTGCTGAGGTATGTTAACAAAAGAGCCATTTCATTGGTCTGCAGGCATCACTCTCGGCTATAAACTGAGCCTCCACAGTACCATATTTCCTTCCATGTCTCACAAATGCTAGTTTGTACATAAACAGGAATATCAATTTTTTTTAAAAATTTTTTTTTTACCAAGGCCTTTATCTTTTCTATCTCCTATCAGCCCTTCTTTCAAGGCACTATACAAAATGCCGCACTTTTTTCAGGCTGGGGGGCTGGGGAATTTGAGGCTCCTGTGTGTTTGCTTGTTAATCTATAAGGGTAGGGATGGGATCAATGTTTGGCAGGGCAGGATGAGGGTTAGTGTCTGTATGGGAAGGGTTGGGGTTAACATCAACGGATTGGGTTCTCTTTTATCAACTGTCTTCCACTCATTCTTTGTTACTTCTTCCACTTGGTTTTCCTTTTCTTCACAAGGCTCTTCACTCACTCCCACTGAATTTGTTATCGCAGGAGGTGGAGGTGTGGTTTCTTTTCTGACTGGCAGGACCACTGGTGCACTTTTGGGCAGTGGAGGGCACTCTGTTCTTATGTGGCCTTTCTGGCCACACTTGTAACAATGGGACTTCCTGCCCTCCACCACAACCTTCAGTCTTATTTCGTCACCCACTATGATGGTGTCTACAATACTTTCCAAATTCTCTGGGGCAGCCTGGATGACCATCTCCAGTCCTTGCCCATGCCAGTTTCTCTGCAGTATCCTTGTAGCCTGGAGGCCCACAATTTTATCCTCCATCCCAAGCAGTATTGCCACCACAAGACCTCTGGAGGGATTTCCTCAACCCTTATTCTGGAAGCATGCCTTCCAAGGTAAATTGGCAGAAGAACCACCTCATCTGCCCTAAGGGAGGTCACAGAATGCTGCCTGGCTTTCTCCTCAGATTGCAACCGCACCGCTACCGTTGTGTACTTCTTCCCTCTAGCAAGGTATGTAACGTCCTGCCAGATGGGTTCCAATCCCATTTCCACTTGTTGCCTTGTTGCAACCTCACTTCTTTTTGATTTCAAATTGTACATTCTGTATGCAATTGTTTTTGCCATTGTTGACCTTGTAACCTCACTAGGATGGGTCACCTTGTCTTCGTGGCCCTCTCTTCTCATAAAATTCTTATACCTCTCCAACTCCCAACTTTGGTCTGTGTTTAATCCAAGGTTCCAATTCATCGGAACCAGTGAACTGCGGGAGTATCAGTTTGGCAAACGGAGACCACACCTGCTCACTATCCAGGTAGAGCCAAAGATGCCTCAGTAAATCTCACCAGGAGCAACATTCGTCCTAAACCAGGACTGCCATGTTATGTTGGCAAACAATCTTTACTCCAAAGTACTGTTGCTGAATATCTCTCATGAGATTTACAAACAGTAATTTTCTAATTTATAGATCAGTGACAAGTTGTCACTTTGAAAACTATATATTTTCAGTGAGAAGATTTTTTTTTTTTTTGAAGGGGAAACACTCCGAGAGTGCTCTATCTGAGTGGTTGTATTTGCTGTGTCCCTCTTGTCACTTTGTGAGGGAGATGCAAATGAAGTGCTGGGATAGGTTTAAGAGAAGTGTCATTGAGTAGACAGATCACTCACATTTATGTAGAGCTGTGTGTTCATTAAGAGAAGTAAGACTGTGACCTTTCAAGATGTTTGGTAAGAAAGATAGCACTTTATGCTCATTACTAGAAATCATTTGATCTGGGTAGAAAGATGTATGCTTGGTAAGTTCACCATCATGAATTTTTTTTTTTTTTTTTTTTTTTCAGTAAAATAGTTTTTAACTATTGATGGTGAGATACTATGGATATATTTTCTCAGTAAACTTTCCTTGCAGTGAACATTCATGTTCAACTTTCTTTGGCGAATTGGTGGCAGTGAACTTTCTCTGTGGTAAATTGATGGTGGTGGACTTAATTAGAAAGAAGCAACTTGCAGTTATATTTGATGTGGACAAGGAGGAGGAGTCTCTTGTTTCCATGACTGAAATTAAGTTGTTTTATAGAGGCAAGTTCTCCAGTCCAGACCTGGAAGTAGATTGAAGCATGTATCTGGCCTCCATCAAAATGGACAACAGCATGCTTTTAAAACCACTCACCATTTTTGAGGTTTTGGTTGTATATTGTGGTATGAGATCCACTTCTGCAGGACCAGATGGGGTAATGTTCAGGGTGGTTCAATCATTGGGTCTTGTTGTCCTTCTTAATATATTTAACAGCATGTTGCTGGTTGGGAAGATGCTTGATGTCTTGAACCTAAGCATCATACATTCTATATCATATTGTTCTTTTCCATCTGGGTGAGATGTATGTGATTTTGAGACCAACATCCTTAACTTCTTTCTAGTTACTCTCGCTCACCCCATACATTATGCATGGTCACTGTGTATCTCTTCTAGAGCAAGGTACTTTGTCTGACTCTATCATACTTTAGTCTCTCAACACTTAACATAAAGCTACCTCCCCATCTACTACAATCTAACTCAGTTGAGGGGGCTTTTTCTTTTTTTGTTTTTTTTTGTTTCTTTGTCTTGAAAGTTACTTGGCAAAAACCCTGGTGTTGGTATTATGGAAAAAAGCACCCAGTACACTCTGTAAAGTGGTTTGTGTTAGGAACCAACCTTAGAAGCCATGCCAAAGCAAACATTGGAGCTTGGTGTAGTCCTTTGATTCATTGGATCCTGTGAAATTGTTCAATCTATGCCAGTATGGAAGACAGAATTTAAATAATGATCATCAGTATCACACACACACACACACACACACACACACACACACACACACACATGATAAAAATATATAAGGATTAAAACTATTGAAAGAATATTTAAGTGTTGGGTAAGAGAAAAATATCTGATCAATTTCTATTAAATCAGTTTTTAGCAGAATGAGCAACGTGTAGAGATATACTAAGCATGTTATGCATTGGAGTGGTTGCTAATCATCTATACTATATATAAAACTTGAGAGTTATAAGGAGGACTATCCAAAATCAGTTTTTAGTTACTTCCTTACGTCAATGTTACTTACAATTCTAGGTCTCTGAGATAAGGATTTTATATTATGTACAATTTACATTAGTCAGACAAGATGTTCTCCTCTTGATTGTTGCTTTCATTAGGTTTTTCAGGTGTCTTGCGTTGAATGCTGTTGTTATATCAGAATTTTGAACTTAACCCATTACTTGATCTAAGGGGGAACACTGTTCTTATTTTGCTCTGTGTTTTATGACATTTTTTGTGAATTCACCTTAGTGTCTTGCCTTTCATTGAACTCAGGATCTCTAGGTGACCCTCCTTTAGCATTAGTTACCGCTTTTATACGGTTAGGCATTGAATCAACTGGTTTCTTGCAGGTGCTAGGCACAATTTTACTCCATTCTTCTCTCAGCTTTTGGTACAAATGCTCTTTATTTTTTGTGTTCCTGATAACTTTACCAAGAGTCCCACATGGGTGCACAATGGGATTTAGATCAGGACTTTGAGCTGGCTAGTCCATGGGAACAATACCCTGTGTCTCAAACCATTGATGAGTATTCTTTGCTGTATGACATGGAGCGTTGTCCTGTTGAAAGATAACACTGTTTTTCAACACGCCTGGATGCAGTTTAGCAATTGATGGCTCTAAAACATCTGATAATATAGAAACACAAGTAGCTGAATTTATCCTTCCCTGACATAAAAACATTTCTCCGGGTCCTGTGTCAAACATGCAGGCCCACACCATGATAGAACCACCCCCATGTTTTACGGTTAGTACCAGACATTCAGCCTTAAATGCTTCTCCAACTCTGCAATGCACAAAAGTTGCACCATATGTACTGAAAACCTGAGTAAAAACATGAAAAATAGTATTAGCTTTATGTTGGATACTTTTTTATATATTTTGGGCAACAAGCCAGTTACATTGTTTATATGTTGATTGATTACATATACTATCTTACCTCATAGTTACTTTCATTAAATCATATGACCTTTGACCATTGCTCACTGGTCCAATTTGAGTGGTTTTTGGCCCACTGAAGACGTTTTTCCATATTCGCTTCAGAAACCCATGGCTTCTTCCTGTATCTTTATTATAACCACAAGGGCTCAACATAGAGGAAGATGAGCAAGGATGGACAGGACACTGAAGGGACAACACATAGAACGAATATGAATGAAATAGTTAATATAACAATGAAATTATGAATGGTTGCATGTGCCCTTCATCACATACAGTAACATTAATCTTGTTTACAATCAATTGTTATCGAATTTTTAACTAACATATAACTAACATGTAATATACCTTTGCAAGTCATTAATCTGTGTATTATCTGGCGGGTCACATTGGATTAGTGACGCATTGTCTTTCCTATGAAAACAGTTTTATTACTCGCTAAACTGTATATCCATTAACTGAAGGTTATCTGAAGGACAGCCCCTTATTAGCAGTATCACATCGTCCCAGTCGATTACTGATTCCAACTTTTCGAAATCGACTTCGGACTGCATCATTCCTATGTTGCACCTTTTTGTCAACTCCTCATAGCAGTTCGGCTCTATTATTATTGCTTTTGTCTTATCCTAGTCATAATCCTTAGTTAATTTCACCTGTATTACTGATCTCATTTTCAAGAATTCTGTTTCTGTATTTATATTCTTTTGGTACTCTATATAATACTATCTCTTCTTCCTCTGATTTTCAGCCCCTCCTTCATTCCTTTGTTCTTCACCTCTCTTCAACTTCACCTCTGGAGGAGAAACTTTCCTCTTCTGTTTTTCTTGTCACCATTTCCATTGCCTCTTTTTTTCTTTTTCAACTTCTCCGGTGGAGAACCCCTCCTACTTTTTCTTTTCCATGGTTTCACCTCCACGAACTCCTCTTCTGTATCCACTGTTTCAGTTCCTTCTTCACATTCCACCATGTCTGCCTCTCTCCGCTCCAGCTTGTTCAGCCACAAACCAGGGCAAGGCACGACGGTTAGGCAAAAGGTTATCACCGATGCTATGAACACCTGCGCAACTTCTGCCCTTCCCAACAAGGATAACCTCCCAGACTACTTCTGGGCTATGGCTGTCACCTTGCTCGCCACCTCACTCCAGTTCTTCTCCACCTGGAGGTCCGGTCCAACCCAGGCCCCAAGCATTTTAACCAGGCCCTCCGTCCAGTGCCCGATGACGCTGTTGGGAGGCATTGACTTGCCTCTCCAGGTGCCGAGTTGCAAGCTGACTGATTTTTCCTGGTTAATTTTCACCCTGCCACCGTCTTGTATCCTTTGATGGTGTCTTCTATGCGAGGTAGATGCCCTTCATCCGACATGATGATGGTGACATCATCCGCATATGCCGTCACATTTCTCCCATAACAAAGATCATGTGGGTCCACCCCCCACATCCCTCAATTTCCGCAGCAATGGCTCGAGCGCCAATACATACAGAATCGGGGACAGGGCAGCCCTGGCAAACCGAACGCTCGATTGCGATGGGGTTTGAGAAGAACCCATTTACCCAGACTATTGATTCGATATTACCGTACATGGCTTTAATCCAGCCTCGGGAGGTTGGGCCAAATTCGGCCGTCCGATGGACCGCCGCCAGGTATCTGTGGTCAACCCTGTTGAACGCCTTTGACTGCTCTAAATGCACCAGTGCCCCACTGTTGCCATGCATTTTACCCATCCGCTCTATGGTGTATCGAATGAGGTGAAGATTGTCCTGTATCGTGCTTCTCCCACCAGGTCGCCCATGACAACCCTAACTCTCTTTGTGAGCACCTTGGCCAAAATCTTTAACTCTGTGTTTAGCAGAGTTATGGGCCTAAAGTTATTAACATTATCCCCCTTGCTCGGGTCTTTCCTAATCGGTGTCGTCATCCAGAAAATGCTGTAAGGTATCCCCATGGTCCAACGTCCCATCCCTCCCGAACAACACGACAAAGTGCTTGTGAAAGGCCTTGCATATCTCCTCTTGTCCTTGGATCTTCTGTCCGGACTCATCTGCCAAAGATCCAATTGTAGCATTGATGCCACGACGGGTTTCTTCCAAGTGAGCCCATCTAGCAACATTGATACCTTCACGGCCCATTGCACGTGTCCTAGAAGTCTTGTTCAGCTTCCAGTAGCCAGATCCCTGTCTATGTATCTTGTCTATATTCATCCTACATGTCACTAACTTGTGATCTGTGTAGGGTACGTAGGTAAACTGTGGACAACTAAAACTATGTCTATCTCTAGTACTTACGACTATCCTGTCTATGTAAGACCTGACCATTCCGTTGTTTCTTGCCCAGGTCCACACTAGAACGTTTGGGTGGTCAAGTCTATATCGATCTGCCAGCCTGAAACGCTTCAGCAGATTGATGAGGCATGAGTTTCCCTTTATATCTTTTGAGCCCACGCTATCCAGGCGTGCATCCACATTGAAGTTACCTAGTACAACGACTGTCCTCGATGTCATCAGGAAATTCTCCAGGTGTTGAAAGAAGTCAACCCATTTGCCTGCATTATCAGGTGCGTGGATGCCCACCAGCCTGAAGGCCTTACCACTGTCTGTCAGATCCAGAACAAGCAACTTGCCTTCTGGATCCACGAAGATTGTACATGTCTGCATGACCAGGCTTTTTCGGATCAAGACAGCCACCCCTCCGCTTCCTCCCTCTCGGCTAGGAGAAATTATATTCTTGTAGCCGTTCAGGAGTGCCAAGAAGGCCTGCAGCTTGTCCAGCTTGGTCTCTGTAACAACCATCACATCTATATCATGTGGCCTTGTATTTTTTTGATGGCGTCTTCTACCAAAGGTAGCTGCCCTTCGTCCGACACGATGATGGTGACATCGTCCGCGTATGCCGTCACGCCTCTTCCATAACACAGATCATGAGGATCGCCCCCAGTCGCCTCCAACCTTTGCAGTAATGGCTCAAGAGCCAGTACGTACAGAAGCAGAGCCAGGAGAAAAACCTGTCGCACCGAACCCTCAATCTCAAATGCCTTTGAGAAGAAACCATTCACCTGGACCACAGACTCGATGTTGCTATACATAGCATTGATCCAGCCACGAAAGGTTGGCACCAGTCCAGCAGCCGTGAGGACAGCCTCTAGATACCAATGGTCCACCCTATCAAATGCCTTAGACTGGTCCAAATTCACCAGTGCACCACCCTTGCCAGGAACTTTACTAACCCGATCTAAGGTGTAGTGTACAAAGTGAAGATTGTTGTGTATCGTCCTTCCTAGGATGGCACAGGTTTGTGTCTCCCCAACCAGGTCACCCTCGACAACTCTAACTCTCTTGGCTAAAATCTTTAACTCTGTATTTAACAGAGTTATGGGCTGAAAATTATTAATGATATCTCCCTTGCTCAAGTCTTTCCTGACGAGTGTCACAACTCCCCAGCTCACAGATTTGGGAATTCTCTCATTCTGCTGCCAGTTCACATACACACCAGCCAGTATTTCCTCGAACAATTCTGGCATACTTTTATAAAATTCGTAAGGAGGCATGGCAAGCATAAAAATTATGCCATAGCGCAAAGTTTATATAGGACAAATAAGAGGAGGCTCCTTGCAATGATATTAGAGGAGGATGTAGATCAGGGATGCCCAATCCCTATGTATGCCATAGAGGATTTTTATGGTGGTAGATTTTCTACACCTGGCCCTGAGGTGGACCTTTCTGGCAGTCCTTCCTCCTCCATTGTCGATAGCGGTCCTATCTTGAGACCATTTTCGTTGGAGGAAATAAAAATTAGCCGTAGAAAGATGGATACCACCTCAGTGGCGTGCCCTGATAGTCTCACAGTTAGTGAAATTAAAGCAGTGGACCCATCCATCCTTGCTAACATTTGTAATTGCATGTTGCTGGCCAGGAAGGTTCCCGATATCCTGAAGCAGGGTAGATCCGTTCTCATCCCTAAGAGGGCGGAAGATCCTTATGATCTTACCAGTTGGCGACCGCTAACGATATGCTCTGCGGTATATCGACTTTTTTCAAAAATGGTCGCCAAACGCATGCTTCAGGTAACTCCCCTTAACCCGATACAAAGAGGTTTTAACCAGTCCGACGGCTGCAGTGAGAACACATTTCTCCTTCAACAGCTCGTCGGTTGTGCGATGGGAAGACCAGCACAACTGAGAATACCGTGGTTAGAAGTGGCTTTCATGGATCTCGCCAAGGCCTTCGACACAGTCTCACACTCTTTGATGTATGTGGGACTGCGGAGACTTGGGTTTCACGAGCACGTAATAGTGCTCGTGGAGGGGATTTATGAAGGTAGCACGACTAAATTCTCAGTAGGAGGACAGATTAGTGAGCCCATTGATATTCACCGGGGTGTCGGACAGGGGGACGCGCTCTCGCCGATCCTCTTCACTATTGCAATTGATCCGCTGCTAGATACATTATCTGGTAGCGGGGATTTGTGTGTGGAGAGGATCCGGATGGATGGAATCGCGTATGCGGATGACTTGGCCCTAGTCACGGTGACGCGTGGGGGTCTCCAGGCTCTAGTAAATAGATGCTTGGAGTTCTTCCGCGATGTCGGGTTGAGGCTTAATGTCGGTAAGTGTGTGTGGTTCTCCATCCGCGGCTTGAGCAAGACCTACCTTGTCAACGACAGTACCCCGCCGAGTGTTGATGGTATCACTATTAAGTCAGTAGAACCAGGGGAGAAAGTTTCATATCTAGGATTAAATATACCCACGTGGAATTCTGACTCGAATCGGGAATTTACTTTAGATTCAGTGGAGCAAGTGTCGCTAGATATCAGTAGGATAACTAGGACTCCGCTGAAACCCTGACAGAAATTCCTCTTGCTGCAGCAACTTTATCTGCCGAGACTTTTTTATAGTCTCGTACAGATACTGCCGTCAAGAGGAATTCTCGAGAGGCTTGACACGGCCATCTGCGTGGGTGCTAGAAAAATATTACATCTCCCCGAAACTACTTCCTCTTCTTTTCTTTACTGCAGCCGGCTTGATGGCGGGTTAAGTCTTCACCAAATGGTGAGACTTATACCAAAATGTGTCATCCGCCAAAATCTTCGCCTGCTGACCTCGGGGTATGTCTCAGTTAGGAAAGTTGCGGATTCTGCAGGATTAGCCGAACAGAACCAGCAACTTATAGTTTCCTTCAATTTGCCGTTGCTACCTGAGGGCGCTACAGAATACGACCCTGATATCCGGCTGATCCATACCCATAGATGGGCGGCTCAGCCGGTGCATGGTGTGTGTGTGGCGGCGTACCGAGGGGACACAAATGGCAATAGTTGGATTAGTAGGCCGGGTAGGATTGCTGAGGGGTGCTACTTGGGATTACTCAAGATGCGCTCCAACATATCCTAACCGTGAAACTCTGACGCGTGGAGCCCTAGGGGATCCCACATGTCCGAGATGTAGATTAGGAGCGGAGACAATATCCCACGTCAGTGGAGTCTGTGTTGCTCTTAAAGCACCACGGCTTGCCAGACATAATAAAGTCTGTAATCTGGTGGTGAAAGAGGCTGTAGCTCATGGTTGGAGTGTCAGTGTGGAGCCTTCCTATATTATAGGAGGCTCCAGGCTGATACCCGACCTGGTATTTAGCTGTCCGGATAAAGTAGTGGTCATTGACGTGACTGTCCGATTGGAGCAGGGAGATGCTTTGAAAGAGGCGTCTCTTGAGAAAGTGCATAAATACCGTCCGCTCGTTCAAATGCTTTTGCAGGACTTGGACCGGCTGGTAGAAGTGCATGGACTCCCAATCGGTGCCTGTGGTGCCTGGTGCCGACCTGCGAGTGTGGCACTGGACGCCCTGGGCATTCGTGACAGACCATTTCGGCGACTACTCAGCCGGACAGTTATGATATGTACATATAACATGCTGAGAGACTAGCTCCAGCATGTGAGGACTTAGGTATATACTGATCTTAGATCTAAAATACTTGAAAAGACAAAATAAAAAGAAAACCGATTAGGACAATCTGCAACCCACAAAAATAATACCACACATCTTATTTTAGTTTGTTTTATTATTTTACAGAAGTGGTGTCGCCTCGGCTTTGAGCTGGGCCTTATGTCAAAAGTGTGCAGCACCAGGGCAAAGGATTCAGTGGGACCACCCACAGAAAATAAAGGGAAAATGAAGACGAAAGTCAAGAAAGAAATAGCCAAATGCCTCGTCATCTACTTAGTGACGTGCATGAATGGATCAATGAGATTCCCACTCCCCCTATCTATTATCTAGTGAAACCACACCTAATTTCAGGTGGTGGGGAGAATTTACTTTCCCCATTACTTTTGGTTATTTTACCAAAAAGCAGTTGTATTTCTGCCTTTTTAACCTTAATATTTTCCTGTTGTTGACCAACAGCAGCGGCATAGTTCATTGTTACTGCTTCTGCAGTTGATGCCATAACGGCACTCAAAATTAATCCTCTACAACGAGGTAAACAAATACAGTTTATACAAATCCTTCCCCCATGGGGGAGGGTAACAAAAAACAATATCACAATAACACTATCCAAGCTGTTAAACAAACTTTCCAACAACAATAAATCCTGCAACAGGCAACAATAAATTAAACTCACCTACAGATCTCGAAACGTTATTCAATATCCAGAAAAACAAGATGATTGTAACTACGGTGAAAAAATATCAATGTTAATTTATTGATGCATTTGGCCAAGTCTATGTCTGTATTATCAGACAATTGCAAAAAAAGTTAAAAACTGCAAAAATCTGGTACAAATTCTTCATGGTTCAAAACGTTGCTTACTTTTTACTCAACCTGATATATTGTTGATAATGTGTCTGCAGTAGTTTCATAAACTGTATCCTACTCCACCAGATATTTTAAGCATCTCAGCAGCAGTTCCTAATGGGCTTTCCCCTATCTTTACTTATCTATCATATTGCTATCAACTAGGACAGCTGGTATCTCTGTTGGGTCCACACTGGGAAGATCCTCTTTCTCCTAGACAATCTCCATGTTTAAAAACCTTTCATAGTAACACTTCCATGCTTTTACTTTTCATGATCACTAAATGCAAACGTACCATTATCTATCTGCATACACTTCTCATTTATGACATCTTCTTGCAATCTGAGCACCTTGAGCCTCTGATACTCACACTGTATGTGAGTTACATTTGCTATGTAAACCTGTTGCCTGGTTTCTCTTCTTATCTGGCATATTTCCTTATTGCTCCCATTCTCTAGCACCAGCCACAGATTTTGTCTGTTCTCTTGGTAGGTTGTCCTGCAGGAACTTCCAGTTGTTCTCCATACTCTATGCCTGTATCACCTTCTTTTTGCTAAAAACTTTGACTAGAATGTCTCTAAATTTCTGACTGTGGTGGATCTTTGAGTTTCCATATCTTTTCCAGACTGATTTGTTTCTCTGAATTCTTCTAGCTCTAAGTTTGGAGTCACTTACATGTTTCTTATAGCCTTTCAATAACATTTTTAAACCTCTTTAAACCTAATAATGTAATTCACTATATTAAATAAAATTGATTTAATAAATGAAATAAAGATAACATTCTATTAATATTGAAAATGCTAGAAAGTGAATGTGCTAACCATTTTCTAGAAGACAACCTGAGGATAAATTGCCAAAATTTAATGTATCAATCTGTTTATTTTCCAATTCTCTTTCCTTTTATTATAAAATTTTTCCACATCTTTTTAATATATACCACTTTGTCATGGTTCTGTTCTATATTTATATAGAATGGTGTGTGTATGAAGGCACATGGCTCAGTTGTTAGTGTCAGGTTCACAATCATGAGGTAGTGCATTCAATTTCCAGACTGGGCTGGGTATCGGCCTTGGGCAAGACACTTCATATTGTGTTGCTCCAATTCACTCAGCTGTAGAAATGAGTTGTGATATCACTGGTGTCAAGCTGTATTGGCCTTTGTCCTTCCCTTGGACAACATCGGTGGTATGGAGAGGGGAGGCTGGTATGTGTGGGCAATTTTGAGCATGGCCATTGCCAGTATCGCCTGACTGGCCTTTGTGCGGGTGACACGTAAAAGCACCTATTACACTCTTGGAGTGGTTGGCGTTAGGAAGGGCATCCAGCTGTAGAAACTCTGCCAAATCAGATTGGAGCCTGGTGTAGCCTTCGGGCTCCACCAGTCCTCAGTTAAATCGTCCAACCCATGCTAGCATGGAAAGCGGACGTTAAACGATGATGATGATTATATATATATATGTATATTTATATATGATTCTATTTTACCAATGCTTAGAAAACTCTCCTAGAGGAGAAACTGGTATAAAAGTAAAACATTTAATGTTTTTAATTAAATTATGTACTTCACTGAGTCCTTTTGATAGTTTGTGGTCTACATTGATCTTTTTAACGAGCATTAACAAAAAATTTATATATTTATTGCCAGATTCATAAGTGAGGCAATTCAGATAGAAAATAAACTGCTAAAATACCAATATATGAAGAAAATTAGAACAAAAAAAATTCTTATTTTTACTGATTAGTAAGTTTTTAGCTTTCTTTCATTTGAACCAATTTTTTCCATAGCTGCAAACAAGTTTATGATTATATTGAAACAACAGTTAAAACACTCCTATATGAAAAATCCTTGCCTGCTCAATTCCTTTATTTTTAAGGCACTAATTGAACTGTTTAATATTACAGCTGAAGCAAAAATTGGATGTTCATTAATTTTTAAAAATAAATATTCTGTTCAACTAGAACATTTATATGCATATCAACTCTATTTCAATAGACAAGTATTTCGATGAGTGAGAAAGTGAATGTGAGTCGGTGTGTCTTAAATGTGTTGTGTTGAATCAGCATACAAAGGTCTATATACAAGCACAGATGGACCATATGCTTATGTATTTGAGAAAAAAAAAGACTTCACAAGGTTGAGCTCACATGCCTTTATCAAAGTGTTTGATTGAAATTGAAAGAAGTGAATGGCTCAAGCATGGTGTTAAGTTTTTCATGCTAAGTGACAATAGAATTATAGGTCCAGAGACATGGTAGTGGTATTTGAAAACTCAAAAGCTAAATGATAACAATATGTGTACTTATGAAAGAAAAGCTTAAATCTATTGTTGCATTCAATTTTGTATAATTTATGAGACTCTAGATGAATGCATATGGTTTTATTTGCAAAATTCTTTGCTCAACAGTCTCAAACAAAAAGTATCTAGCTTTCACTCAGTGTTGCCATTTTAGAGAAGTGATGTGGGCTGAAGCCAATAGTGGTGAATTGCAAAGTGAGACCATTATTGCTTGTATTCTATTAATTGATGTATTGATAGGAGTCTAACTATCAGTAGAAGGGTAGGTACAGATGGCTACTGCAAACCATAGGAATAGTGAAGTTGAATCATCTCATGATTGTTTGATAAGTGACGGATTTGTCATCATACAGTTCTATCATTTTTAAGTTCTGAAACAATGCCTTTGAATAGGGTTAGTGACTGGAATTAATCCTGCTTGATATTATTCATCAATTATATCGGTTGTCTACAATATTGATAGTCTTTATCATTTTCTTTTTTCATCTGATGGGATTAGGCAAAAAAAAATGTGACAGAGTTTACCTTGGTGATCTTATCCATCATGTATCTTAAACATCTTTTCAAGAACACAGTTAAGCCCTACTGAAATAAAGGGCTTGATTAAATTGACTGAATTGTCTCCCAAAATATGTGATTTAGTGCCTATATGGAAAGCAATTATATTGCTTGTTTAAATTTTCACATATTTAAAACCAGATATGTCTATCCATTACTTTAGTAAACAAGTGGAATTGTCAAGTAGATAAGATAGTGAACATTGTAGGTGGTTTCTTTAGAATTTAGTATCTTGTCAGTAAATACTTCTTTACCAAGAGAATTGAAGCTAAGTTGTGCGATAGGCTAGAGTATTTATCTAAGTGCTTACTGGAGTAACAGCCAGAGTTTTAAGCACTGGACCTAAATGCTTTTTTAAATTCAAGTATATATTTTTAGGAAGGAAATCATAACAAAATTTGTACATTTCAGTTTATTTCCAATTTGATACTTGGCAAAACGACTTTTCTCCCAGCAGTCAATGGAATGTAATGTAAACATATACTCAGACATACACAGTAAGGAAAAAAAAACAAAAAAACTATAACTTTCTACCTCAAATACTGATATATTTCTAATTTATCATTTGCTCAATGCCATTTAACCCAATTACTCCTACATTTGTAACTTCTTCAAAATGAAAACGATTCAGAATTTTTTGTTGATAATTTGTATGTTGGATTATTGATATTTATTAGGAGTTACATTTTTTTTTTTTTACATTAATATCAGACAAGAAAAACTGAATTTAAAAATTTTTTTTTTTTTTTTGTATTCTTATCAAAACTCTGCAAATATTCAAACCACAAGTTTTATTTACAATCTTTTGTATTTCATATGTAAAATCATTCTAAATTGCTAATGAGATATCAATTAAAAAAAATATTTTGTAAAAAAAATATCTAATTTCTGTTTTATTTTTATGACAACATTAATTTTGTAAAAAAATACTGAATATTTGTATATATATATATATATTTTAATTAACTATTATTAAAATCTATACTTGGCCTTTTTCTGTTCATCAGTTTTGAATTTGGCTCTTTGACTAAAAAATAATTTCAACATTACTCATTGAGCAAATGTCTAATATATAGTAATATGAATGGATAAATATCTCACTTGCATAGAAAGACTGCTGCAGCATTTTTTTTTTGTTTTTTATCTATCTGCTCAAATTACTGCCTGCATATATGGTAGAATCTATGATGACAACGTAGCTCATCTATAAAGTAAAGTATCTTAGGCCACACAGGAGTAATGACATGACAGACATGGTAATACCAAATAAAATACCTTTGTCATGTTTTGATTTCACATCCTTCCACCACTATAAATGTTTACCTTTTTAACCACTTGGGAGATGGAAAAAAGTTAATAAAATAAGCACTTGTATTACATTGAGATCAATTCAATCAGTTGTACTCTGCTTGGTTAGTAATCAATACTGATACCTAACCATGACATATTGCTGCAAATTTGAGGGACAGGCATATCCCACTCCCTATTTCATAGGTACTTTATTTCATTGACCTCACACTTTCTGGAAAGGTAAAATTGGCCTTGATAAGATTTGAACCCAAGTCATTATCTTTGATGTCCTCATTTGAGTATTGATTACTTACAATTGGCAGTCACTTTGTTTTAATGATGTGTATGTTTGGGGAGACTCAATACTAAATAGAAAATTCTGTGATTTCTTTGTGTTGAATGCAAATGTATGAACCTAATTTCGAAAATCCCTAATGTGTGTCCATGAGGATACAACCGATTCTTCATGCCCCTAAGTTAAAAATTAGTTCAACTATAATAATATATACATCCAAACTTAACTTAATTCTTAAACAAATTTAAATGTTTTCCATGTGATGTTCAACCCTATTTCAAGACAAGTGATCAAACTAGAAATTGAAACTGGGTCACAGACTTTGTTCCCTGAGATTTTACTGTAGCACTAAAATAACCACTTATTTCTTTAATATATAGAAACGATATTCTAATCATTAAGATAGCATATTTATAAGATACAATTGAATAGTCCAGTGTATTCTCTTCACATCTACTAATGAACAATCTCTTCCATATTCTTAGATCCAGAGCAACACAGTAAGCTTGATAAAAATTACAAAATTAAATAAAAAGGTTCTCTATATTTTTCCAATGAAACAGAGTAGGAATTTATGTCTTTACTTTTCCTTTGAGGTAAAATATCCACCATATTTAACTTTGAACATCAACCAGTACTATTATTGGGGATGAATCAAATCTGCAAAGGAACATCTGATTACCAGCACACTTACACCCACCCACTAACTAACTGACTGAAGTGTGGTTTCTTCTCTTTTTGCCTGTTCTGTCACTGTTATGAAGGCTTTTCCTCTAAACTAGCTATCTGAATACTCCTTACAACACACTCTGTACTAAATACTTTCTACCCAAAACTGTAACACTGAAATTCTCCAATCTGCTCACATTTTTTTATGCCTAATATGTTCAAACTGAAAATCGACTGCATTAATTATATTAGCTTTAGAGGGCCCACAACAGTCATCATCACTGATGTCCTCTTCTGATTTACTTGGGAGGTGGGGGGAAGAAACTCTTTTACAAGATATAGTCACTTGACTTAGAACAATTAGCAGTCAAATCTTAAATTATATCATACCATCTTAAATAAAGAGAACACACTGGACAGTCTAGCTCTTGGAGAAGAAAAACAAAAAGGCTATGGCTTGGACATATTTGATCATAGGTCCTGGGGTTATACAGATAATGTAGGTATGAAGTGGATGATTAAATGTCAGAGATGAGTTAATAAGATTATATTTCTGTAACTAACAACCTAAGTAATATCCTTAATGTAAATATTAAAAGTATAACATTTATCCACCAGGTCTTTAGTTTGAATTCAGTTCTATTCATGTACTTTCTTCAGTCATTTGACTGTGGCCATGCTGAAGCACATTGAGAAATAAGATACTTGATGATCAAATCAACTGTAACGTAATGTAGATGCAAATAATGAATCTGAAGAGATTAGTGGTTTGGAAAAATATCATCTTATAAAATGGAAGTAATGCATACCTCTCAATAAACTGAATACACAGTCCAGTTGTTTGAAAATAATTTTTCTCTCAAGTGTTTTAGTGAAAATTCAAAATAAAAAGGTAACAAAACAGATTCAACAAATTTTAAAAATTACATATAAAAATAGTCATATGCAATTTAAAAAAAAAATGAGAAAGAAATCACCATTGTATATAAAAGTTCCTGGATGGTATCAAATATACAGCCAAAGCCAATAAATTACAGTAGAAATGACTAAGGAGCCATAACAGAACTAGATTAATGTTACTGTTCTGCAACCAAATCAGCAGCTTTTGCCAAACTATAAAAAAGACTGTCTTTGTTCTGTAGAAGTACTCCAGGGGAATCAAACTCACATATTCTGCCTTTGTCCATTACTATTATCCTGAGAGAAAAAGAAAAAATATAAAATAACTGTTAAACCTATATAATGCAATATTTTCATTTTACTTGTAAAAAAGAATTTGACAGCCAATTTTTTTATTTATTTATTACAAGATTAGTAAATAAACTGTTAAACAATCACTATTTCTTGCCATTTTCCTTCACCATGAGGTAGGAATAGCAATTCTGAAAATTTGCTGGTTCAACTATTAAACCTGTCTCACAAGAGCAATAGTTTCCTAATTCTTTGCTAAAGATAAATTGGTCACTGATAATAGGCAAGTACCACATTTCTTTTTACATTTATGAATATCTATGTAAAGTTCATTTTAACTGAGACAGACCATCTGCTCTTTGAATGTTTTCTATAAATCTGGTTTAAGATAAACCATATTTACAGTTTTGGTAACCAAGTATTCTATTAGCTTCTCTGATGCTGTGGATTACTAAATAAGAGTTTAGCAATATTTCATTGTCAACAACAACCATTTGGAAAAGGCTGTTCACATGAGACAGTCTCATTTAGAATAGTGAATCAAGGCCACTTTTACATGATTGCTTGATCTACCAGAAATAACAGTATTTCACTCAAGTCATCCTGTAAAAAAAATGGAAGGTCATACAGGAGAATATACTCCCTAACATACAAACAGAAGGGATGCTTATGGCTAGATCACAGAACTACAATCAAAGCTAACCAGAGGTTAGACAACAAGTCCATATGATTGTATATTTAAGCTTTAATAATTTAATATCAGTTGCATCATGGTACAACCATATCTGCTATCGAAAAAAAAAAAAACATTCACTTTTTATTTCTTGAGGTACCACACTTTGTGTTATACCACAGCAATGGTGCAGTGTCAGTGATGAGACCATAGTAGTATAATGAAAATTTTTGACACCGCATGAAGTGAAATGTGAATGTAACAGGTTTTGTGAAATTTTAGATGGCAACAACTGGCTTTCCCTGATGCAATTACTTGAGTCACAACACAATGTCAGATCAAGATACTTACCAGAGAAATACAACTCTTGAAATTTAAAATTACTTTTCCTATGAAGATATCCACAGCTGGAGTCACATGCATATATATTGCAATAGCTTCAATTAACTTAACCCCTTAGTATTTAAACCTGCCATATCTGGCCAAAACATTCTACCTGCTTTATGTTCAAACTGTCAGGATCCAGCCTCTTACGCCTACCCTACAATGTCATTCTAAAAATATACAACCATATCATTGAAATCCCTAATTCATGAAGTAATACATGACCAATTCTAAACACTGTGCACTACATTTGACTGAATAATCTGAATGCGAAAGGGTTGAACATACCAATCATGGAGTCTGTCAAGTTCTGTTGTGTTAAAAGCATTTAAATTCACTAGTTAAAAATTAGATACTAAAAGCAGAATGCCTGACAAGTCTAGATGATCATCAAAATTGTCTCCAAAATAAGTAAAAAGTATTAAAGATGAAATGAGAAAAATAATTAAGTTTGATTAGGTAGACAGACAAGAAGTAGAAGAGTATGAAGAAAAGTAGGACTTATTTAACCTCTGATAATTATTAGAAAACAAACTTAGGAGTTCCAAGGGAAAGCAATACCAAGGGCATGATCCATAATAACCAAGTTCGTGATGAAAGGTAAAAATGTATTTAGTGATTTCATTTATACAATGAATACTTTAAAACAATTTCCCCCAGCTAAATCAAAGGTTAGCCTTGTGAGCTCTATTGAACTTGTCAGAGCTCCCTAAGCAATATTTTACAGCGAAATGTCTTTTCTTTTGCCTACCTTTCAGTTACCTATTACAACATGTAGGAATATAGGGTATATATTCTAAAACCAGATGCACATAGTAATGGCTTTTTTTTCTGTAATCATAATCATAAACCAAATGCCAGATAATTTTAATGGCTAACTGATAAATGAAGTTTCACACAATGACCTGTATCTATTAAACCACAGAGTGTGCTTTAGAAGGTTTAATCAATGATCCTGCATTTACATTATGGACAAAGGAAAGACATGAACACCTTGTTTATACCTCACTTGTTATATTTAGTCTGTACTGAGGCAGTTTGAACATCAGAAATAAAATTAACTGGTGAGTGGTAAATTTGCAACAATATGATTTTTATCATCGACTGATTGCAATAAAAAAAAAAAATTAAAAAAATGAAAGGGAAATAGAAAAAAAACAACAACATACAACATGAGAAACAAAACAAAGGCTATGATGGTGAATGTAAAATAGATAAATGGGAAGTGGCTTACTTAGAATAATCCATGATAGTATTAAGTCTGTGAGCAATTGTGATGACAGTGGAATCTTTGAATTCGGAACGGATGGTTTGTTGTATAAGGGCATCAGTTTCCAAATCAACTGCTGCAGTAGCTTCATCCAATATTAATATTTTACTTTTTCTCAGAAGAGCACGGGCAAGACAAAGAAGTTGCCTCTGTCCTAAACTGAACACAAAATTTTTAAAAATCACATTTTTGTGGACAAATATTTCTTGTAAAAAAAATTTCCTACATTTCAGCTATCATATCAATTTCTTGCACTGTATTTAAGACCAAATTCTAAAGCAGATCTACACTAAACTCAATTTCAATGGGCATCACACTGAAGCACTTGTGAATTATTGGTTTCAAAGGATAGTGCTAGTGCCACATAAAAAGCATCCAATCCACACTGTGAAATGGCTGGCATTTGGAAGGGCATCCAGTTATAAAAATCATGCCAAAACTGACCTCACCTCTGCTGGTTCCATGTGCAAAAACAGACACAGAAATCCGGTGCAGTCTTCTGCCTGGCCAACTCATGCCAGCATGGAAGGCAGATGTTAAACGATGATGATGAATCTTCTAAACTGAAAGATAATTTCTTGTTTTGCCATGGAGCTATTTACCCAATTTGTATTTGGCATACTTTTTTTAAAGAAACCTGTGATATAAGTTTCTTTGAATGCTTTAAACCCCTTTTCAAAACTTTGGTTAGTAAATTATATATTGCAGATATTACAAGTAGTGTAAATTCCTACGATTTTATCCACATTTTTCATGTTTTTGCTCCTAACTTTGTTTTACCTGAATTGTTTGGTCATTTTAAGGAGCCTATTTTACCTTCTTTTACTGTTTTCAGAATTTGTGACCATACAGAAACATTGCACTCAAACAGATTTCTTTACTTACTATCCCCTCCACTGTGCTTCATTTTGGACTTAATTTATTGATCTCTATAATTTGAAGGACTAAGTTCTCCTTGGTGTAAAGGGATGAAACTCAATATAATATTTTTATTCAATGCATCATCATTGTATGAGCAGTTGCACTCCTTTGTCAGCCTTCACCACTTCATTGCTTGGTGATTCTTTATCCAACAGTTATCTTTGTATTTAGTTGTAGCCCTTCACATTTTGAATTCAAATTTTGTCAAGGTCAGTTTTGTTTTTCATCCAAATTTCTTCATCAGAACCTTTTTTGGGTTGATGAATTATAGTACCAGCCAAATACTCGAGTTGGTTTAATTGACAACACTCTCTTCCTAAATCTGTGGTCTTGTGCCAATGTTAGAAATTAATATAGAACAAAAAGAATGAATTCTATAGATAAAATCCCTTTAAAATGAGAATTATTATAGTAAAGTCTTTTGTACAGATTTTTCTATTCTCTATATGTGATGCTGAATAAAGACTCACAATTACACTAACTTATTGCTATATTAAACCAGTTACATTACCTGAGGTTTTCGCCACCTTCTGCACATTCATGTAGCAAGCCTTTTGGTTGAGATTTTACAAACTCATTCAAATGAGAATGTTCTAAAGCCTCCCATAATTGGCTGTCAGTATAGTAGTCAAATGGATCCAAATTCATACGTAATGTACCAGAGAATAATATTGGATCCTGCAACAGTCAAATACTAGTGACATCACAGGAATAGGAGATATAAATAATATACTAGCATATTACAAACACTAATGGAGATAGTACTTTAGCATGGTTTTAGTCATGACAGATAAAATAAACTGAAGAAAAATGTAAATTGTAAAATGTATTAACATTTTTTGCTTGATTCAAAGTAATGCTCAAACTTCTGAGTTAGGGCAACTGCCACAGTTAGGGGTTTAACTCTTTTGCTACCATATTTCTATTCAAATACACTGCCATTGTTTAAATTAATTTTGAAAGTAACAAAGAATTTAGCAAAATAACTTCATCACTATTGAGTTAGTGTTTGGAACAGAAATTAACATCATAGAATCAAGGGTGGTCTGAAGTTGGTTGATATCAAAAGGGTTAAAAAAATTAGAGCTGACTCTCACATCAGATGCTTTTACTGATTTTTAAAAGTAGTACTTAAGAACTGTGAAGGCACATGGCTCAGCAATTGGAACATTGGGCTCACAATCATGAGGTAGTGAGTTCGATTCCTGGACTAGGCTGTGTGTTGTGTTCTTGAGCAAGACACTTTATTTCACATTCCTCCAGTTCACTCAGCTGTAGAAATGAGTTGTGACATCACTGGTGCCAAGCTGTATCAGCCTTTGCCTTTCCCTTGAATAACATGGATGGCATGGAGAAGGGAGGCTGGTATGCATGGGCGACTGCCGGTCTTCCATAAACAACCTTGCCTGGACTTGTGCCTCAGAGGGGATCTTTCTAGACACAATCCCATGGTCATTCATGACCGAAGGGGCTCTCTACCCTCTTACTTAAGAATTACAGCTAGTTAATTTGTATGATAGTGGCCTGTGTTTCTAGTACCACGCTATGTCTCTGGCAGGGATATTTCACTTTCAATAATCCAAGAGGTAAAGGCAGGAAGCTGGTAGAATTGTTAGCACACCAGGCAAAATGCTAAGCAGCATTTCATCTATCTTTACATTTTGAGTTCAAATTCTGCTGAGGTTGACTCTGTCTTTCATAATTTCAAGGTCGATAAAATAAATACCAGTTGAGTACTGGAGTTGATGTAATCAACTTTGTTCCTTCCCTTGAAAATGCCTTGAGCCAGAATTTGAAGCCAATATTCTAGGAGGTAGGTAATTGGCAAATATTTCTTTAGATTGCAGTATTGAGCATAAGTTTCGTCATAGGTGAAACCTGTAAGAAAGACCCTTTGCCCAGTTGCTCCACTAACCAGAAATAACAGCCAGATCTATCTGCCTCACATTACACAATATCTTAAATAAGGAAAGGATACATTAAATAACACAGTCTAGAGAAAAGATAAATAACCACAGCTGTAATTTCTTAGATCATAGGTCTGCTGGATCAGGTTTGACTTGCAGCTAAAGCATCAACAATATATAACAGACTGGTATGTTATTTAGTGGAAGAATTATCTCTTATTTGCTGAGCAACTTGGAAACTATGACATACTTTAATGCATCATCTTTTATTAAGGCTGGAGGATAAAGATAGACAAAACGAGATACAGACAGTAAACAAATTCAAAAAACAAACAAACAAATAAAAAATTTAGAAGCTGACTGATTAAGATATTCAACTAATGGTTCAAATATAAAAGTATATAACAATTCAACTCATGACCAAGAATTTAGTATTATCACTATTGAATAAGAACCATCTTTTCAAAAAAGGAAGAAAACAGTTTGAGTGAAATTTTATTTTAAACTTACCTGTGGTATGATAGTAAGTTTAGACCTTAAGTCATATAATCCAATCTTTGAGACATTAACGTCATCAATAATAATTGAACCTTCAGCTGCTTCAATAATGCGAAACAAGCTCAGAGTTAGTGAGGATTTACCAGCTCCAGTTCTGCCAACAATACCAACCTATAAGTTTAGGATAAAATAAAAATAGGTTGACACAATTAAATTTTTGTTTTACAACCAGAAAAAAATTACATCATTTGAAATACTTATTTAGAAATCTGAGAAATTTCTTTAGCTTGTCAACCATTCCAATGCCAACAAAGCTTGATAATAATTAACTGATAATTTTGCTCCAAGGTGTTGTGTGTACCAAACTTTTCATCAAGCATATAGACTCTATACGAAAACATGTCAATTTAAAAATTCAACTCGATGAAAAATAAAACATTTTTTTTATTAATCTACAGACATCTCTTAATAACATTTAATCGAAATAATAAATTGTATTTATTTTATATGATCCTCTCTCTAAAACAATTTTTTTTTTATTTAAAGGCATATAAATTAGAGTGGTGGAAATTGTGCATAAAATAAAAGTATGGGTTTTGCAATAATTTATAACGGTTCTATGTCAAAATAAGTTTGGTAACTGCTGAGCAATAATGTTGTTGTAAGTAAAAACAAGTGCTGTTTACAAGTTTTTATTTTATGTAACAACTGGTAAACAACAGCCTCACTGAATACAAATTTCCAAAGAACCAGTTACTAATTTATGACATTTCTGACAGCAAAAGTGACACAGAAATGTCTATTAACTCTTTAGAATTTAAACTGGCCACATCCAGTCCAAATATTCTACCTGTTTTATGTTCAAACTGGCCAGATCTGGCCTCTCACACATACTTTACAATGCTATTCTAAAAATAAACAATCATATTGTTCAAAGCTACAAGATAATGTATGATTAATACAAAATTACACTAGACAGAGTAATCTGAATGCTAAAGGGTTAACATAATGAAAATATTGGAACAAATATAAAAATCCACCCCTGCAAAAAACACTATTTGAAGAAGATTCATTTTTCAGTCTTGTCATTGATGGTTACATCCTTCACTAAGATACACTGACAAAGAACACACACACACACAGATGCATGGTAGGCTTCTGCATCATTTCTGTTCACCAAATTATGCCCAGGAATTTACACACTGAGATCAAACTCAGAACATGTTTGTGAAGTGAAAGTCTTAACCGTGAAGCCATAGAGAAAGAAAAGTTTTAAAGAACCAAGTCTTACGAATACTTTATCACATTTTTTTTTTTGTTATACAAAAGTACCTTCCCTAGCTAATAGTTTAGTTCTGTTTTCTTTTGACTGAAAAAAAAGATGAGTGTCTTATTGAATATCTAAATGCTTATTTTCTAATATATCAGCATGCTTTTGCATAAATTACCTTTTCCATTGGCAAAATGCGACAACTTATGTCTTTAATAACCAGATCCATATTTTCTCGATAACGTGTGGCATAGTTACTAAAGACTACCTCTCCCTTTTCTGGCCATTCGGGAGCTGGTTTGTTGTTTTTTATTTCGTAGGGACCCTGCAAAAAAAGAAAAAAAAAATATTGCTGTTGGTTAATAAAAGAGAGATTAGCATTTCATTTAGGCTTAGAAATCAAGTAGCAGTCTGATTTTCTTCATATTTTTAGTGTACTCATCAATATCTATATTACCAAATATTAAAAGTAGTATACAAATGGAGAAGGGAGGAGAAAGAGAGAGATGGAATGTATGATGCAGAATTTGTTAGAAACCCCAATTTTTATTACATCTCTACATATTGGGATGTAAATTTGTGACTATTGTGAATCTATCTGTATTTCATTTATTGTCATATTTTGTCATTAAAAAGTGGGGTGGGGAGTGGATGAAAATTATGGAGTACTTAACGAATTTATTAAAGTATTTATTGTTGCTCTTGCAATCTAGTTCAAATTGTTAGGTATAAAAGGCGTCCCTATCTTTTATCAACCATTCAGAAACTGTTTTAGTTCTTTCCTATTTCATAAAGATTCTGTAAAAAATTCATTCTTATAAATAAATATATGACTAGAAAAGACTGAGATTGCTTTTCATCTCTCCTTTGTCAAGAAGCATGTACCAGTAACATACTAGAATCATTGCATTTGTTCTATGTTTCTTGTCAACTATTGTTCAACAACAACTGCCGCCACCACCACCTGGTTTGGAAGCAAACCTCTTAACCACACAGTCATGCCTGCACAGTTATATATAATAAGGACCAGACTAAATGACTATGTTTCACACCTGTTTTTCAGTTTTTATGCTAGCATAGGTTGGATAAAACCTTATTATTGAAGCACAACATTACAGTTTTCTGTGACCAGCACTAACTTGTTTTTCAAGTGATGCATTTTATATTCCATTTGTCTTTGAAAGTACAGAGCTGTGCATTGATTTGTTAATAGGGAATGTCAGCATAATGATATAATTTTTGCTCAAGTGATTTTGCATAAGATGCAGAATATAGACTTTTACATGCATACAACTAACTTTCATACAGTTTCCATCAACCAATTTCTCTCCCAAGACAGTTGATCTAAAGCTATAGTAAAAAACACATGCAGTGAGATGGAATTTGGAACCACAAAACCAAGTGATTACGAAGTGAAATCCATATCTACTCAGTCATGCTTGGTGCCTCTTATAGTTTTTTTCCATTTTTTCTTCTCTGTTCTTAGTCTAAATTTACATATTTGACTTTACCTTTCAGCTTATAAACTGATTCAATTATCTTGTAGCCCTTTCATGAGTGAACTTTGATTATCCTTCTATCATCATCCTCATCATCCAGTTGGATGACTTGCCTGGACCAATGATTTGTATTAGTCATTTGATAGCTGAATGCCTCATCTGTCTGTGCATGCTGTGACTGAAGATGATAGCAGTGGTTCACTAACTGAACTGGTTGATCCTGGCCATTGATAGTTTGTCTGTTCATCAGCTCAGCATCTAGTGATATTCACCATTAACTCATTAAATTCTAATGCTGAAATAGTTCACATCCAGCGTGCTGCACCCCATGATTTCAGCATAACTCTCTAAAGTTTGATTCAAATGCCTACACTACACTCCCCAATAAAATACTGATCTTTTACCTAATGAAAAGACATTAATATTCAATAAAGTAAATGTAAGTTAGAATCCATCCATCAAAGGCTTAGAGTAATAATTTAAATTATATTTACCTCAGTTGGAATTTCTGAATACTCCTTTATTCTTTCTACAGCAACAATGTTGGTCTCAAGTTCACTGGCCATGCGGATGAACCAGTTCAATGTTTGAGTGACCTAAAATAAAAAAACAGCATATAATTGCAGTAATCGCAATAATTTCTGGTTCTGGCAGACTATCACAATTTTAAAGTGAAAGAGAGTGTCGATAACTAAATTGATCCTACTATGTGGTTGATCCTAATTTTAGCTACTTTAAAGAAAAGGAAAGAAGCTGATCCTGGCATGATTTTGAAATCTGGAAGTAGCACTGGAACAAAATACTATTATTAGTCAGACTAGTTATCCTCAATTTTTTTTCAACTTCATGGTGCACTGGAGATATATACATATATATAAATATTAACCCTAGGATGCCGGGTGAAATGCTTAGCGGTATTTCGTCTGCCATTACGTTCTGAGTTCAAATTCCGCCGAGGTCAGCTTTGCCTTTCATCCTTTCGGAGTCAATTAAATAAGTACCAGTTACGCACTGTGTCGATGTAATCGACTTAATGCCTTTGTCTGTCCTTGTTTGTCCCCTCTATGTTTAGCCCCCTGTGGGCAATAAAAAAATAAATATTAATCCTACTAGTGCAATTCTGACAAAGTTAAAAATTATTAATACGCCACACTTGGAAAGTTAAACAAACTGTGCTTTAATCCTTTAGCATTCAGATTACTTTGTCAAATATTCTGCTTATTTATTCACATTGTTTTGAATTAATCATGCTCTATCTCATAGCTTTGAAATTTTGATGATGTGATTGCTTATTTCTAAAATGACACTGCAGGGTAGGTGTGAGATGCCAAATCTGGTTGATTTCAAGATAAAGCAGGTAAAATATTTTGGCTGGATATGGCTGGTTTAAATGCTAAAGGGTTTAAAATTAAATTTTAGGTAAAAATACAAAAATTAATATGGATTTTCTAAAGCCTTCAATTGAAAAGATCCACATAGGCACAAGAGTGGCTGTGTGGTAAGTAGCTTGCTTACAAACCACATATATCTGGGTTCAGTCCCACTGTGTGGTACATTGGTCAAGTGTCTTCTGCAATAGCCTCGGGCTGACCAAAGCCTTGAGAGTGGATTTGGTAGATGGAAACTGAAAGAAGCCTGTCATATATATATATATATATATATATATCATCATCATCATTGTTTAACATCTGCTTTCCATGCTAGCATGGGTTGGACGATTTGACTGAGGACTGGTGAACCAGATGGCTGCACCAGGCTTCAATCTGATCTGGCAGAGTTTCTACAGCTGCATGCCCTTCCTAACGCCAACCACTCCGAGAGTGTAGTGGGTGCTTTTATGTGCCACCGGCACAAGGGCTAGTCAGGCAATACTGGCTATGACCACGCTCCAAATGGTGTTTTTTACGTGCCACCTGCACAGGAGCCAGACTAGTGGCACTGTCAACGACTCGCTCGAATGTTTTTTCACGTGCCAGTAAGGCGATGCTGGTAATGATCACTCTCAAATGGTGCTATTTACGTGCCACCGGCGCGGAAGCCAGACAGCTTCTCTGGCAATTATCATGCTCGGACGGTGCTGTTAGTGCTCCACTGGCACAGGTCCAGTCATTGAATTTGGTTCAATTACAATTTCTTTTCACTTGCCCCAACAGGTCTACGCAAGCAGAGTTTATTGTCCAATGAAGGAAAGGTTGGCATGGGTGCCAGTTGTCAAATTTGGTTCGATTTCAATTTCACTTGCCTCAACAGGTCTTTGCAAGCAGAGTTTAGCGTCCAATGAAGGAAAGATACGCATAAGTGGGCTGCCTACACCCATGGCAAAGGCCACGGATTATGGTCTCACTTGGCTTGCTGGGTCTTCTCACGCACAGCATATTTCCAAAGGTCTCGGTCACTAGTCATTGCCTCGGTGAGGCCTAATGTTCGAAGGTTGTGCTTCATCACCTCATCCCAGGTCTTCCTCTTCCACAGGTTCCCTCAATCGCTAGGGTGTGGCACTTTTTCACACAGCTATCCTCATCCATTCTTGCCACATGAACATACCAGTGCAATCGTCTGTTTTGCACACAACTGATACTTCTTAAGTCCAACTTTTCTCTCAAGGTACTTACACTGACATTACACAGCCTTCGGAGCATACTGGCTTTATTTCTTGCGAGCTTACGCATGTCCTCAGCAGTCACGGTCCATGTTTCACTGCCATGTAGCATGTCCCTCACCATCCCTTGACAACCGATGTTGGTGTGTTTATGTCCCCATAACTTAGCGCTTCAGCTTAAGAGACCAATAGAATAAGTACTAGGCTTACAAAGAATAAGTCTTGAGGTTGATTTGTTTGGCTAAAGGTGGTGCTCCAGCATGGCCACAGTCAAATGACTGAAACAAGTAAAAGAAAAAAGAATATTCCTATCAATTGGTTTTATTAATTTGATAATTATCATCTTGGTACCCTCACCTCTATTATCACTTGTCAGTTATTTGATTTCACCTTCAAGCTATCTAGAGAGGCTATGATTAGAATAACAAGACAGAACCCCACTCCCACAAACAACCCCCCCCATAACTTTTATAGATTTACTTACACTGAGAGCATATGTTACAGCAAGTCCAACACTGCCAGGAGTGAGTGAATTTCGGTTGGTCACAGAAAAGACAGCAGAAAAGAATACAATCAGATTACTCATAAATTCAGTTCTAAAAGCCAGCCACCTAGTAAAAATAAAAAAAGAAAAGGTAAAGAACAAACATGTCAGCAAAGGAGTCCTTAAATGGTCATTTGACTTGTGAGAAACAACAGTCAAATCTCTCTCAGTTCACACAATACCATTCAGAAAAAAAGGCATACTGATGGAGAATTTAGTCTTTGATACACTATAGCTAAAGTTCAAGAGATCAGATGGTGACAAGTGGATTGTCTTTGATCATAATTTGGCTCAGTTGGAGCTGACTTGGTACTAAACACTATCACCACATTACCACAACTCCCCCCTCCAAAAAAAAAACAAAAAAAACATTCAATGGCTGTCAGTTTGCAACCGCATTATTTTGGTAACAACGGAGGGTAGAGGATTAAGGACGAAGATACCTTAGTGGGATTTAAACTCAGAATATAAAGAGCCAGAACAAATACTGCAAGACAAATTTTTCCAATGCTCTAACAATTTTGCCAATCAACTGCCCTAATAAAAGTTCATAAAAGTAAAAATATTAATTGTTTCTAACATAGGTACAAGGTTGAAATTTGAGGGGAAAGAGTTAAGTCAAATTAAACTGACTCCAGTACTTGATTGCTATTTTATTTTATCAATCATTTGTTGGCACTCTGTCGCTTACGATGTCGAGGGTTCCAGTTGATCCGATCAATGGAACAGCCTGCTCGTGAAATTAAGATGCAAGTGGCTGAGCACTCCACAGACACGTGTACCCTTAACGTAGTTCTCGGGGATATTCAGCGTGACACAGTGTGACAAGGCTGACCCTTTGAATTACAGGCACAACAGAAACAGGAAGAAAGAGTGAGAGAAAGTTGTGGTGAAAGTGTACAGCAGGGTTCGCCACCATCCCCTGCTGGAGCCTCGTGGAGCTTTAGGTGTTTTCGCTCAAATTCCGCTTATTTATTCACATTGTTTTGAATTAATCATGCTCTATCTCACAACGCCCGGTCCGGGAATTGAAACCGCGAGTCTGCTGCCCTAACCACTGGGTCATTGCACCTCCACTTTATCAATCATAGGTAAGGATAAAAGGCAAAGTTGATCTTAGTAGGATTTGAACTCGGAATGTAAAGAGCTGGAAGAAGTGCCATTAAGCATTTTGTTGAGCATCGCAATGATTTTGCCATTTGATGCTGCTGTGGATCATAATAACATAACAATAATAATCCTTTCTACTATAGGCACAAAGCCTAAAATTTTGGGAGACGACTAGTTGATTACATTGACCCCAGTGCATAGCTGGTACATATTTCATTGACCCCAGTGAAATTTGAACTCAGTACTGTCTAACTGAGGTCCTTGTTGTGACTTGACAAACAGTACAAACCCTCAGTAGACACAAATTCTTCAATCATCAACTTCATGATATTGTTTACTGTGTGACGTCTATAATAATAATAATAAATAAATAAATAAATGCCCTGATGCAGTACTAAGCAGTGACTCTCATGGCTCCTGATTTTAACTGATTAGAAGTGTTATCATGTATACTGTTTTGTCTTGGTATAAAAGATAGTCTACAGCAAATATTCTGCTCTCAATACCACAGATTTGCATGCCAGTTGTTTGATCATAACTAGTTGAGCATGTCCCTTAGTGGCTGATGATATGTGCATCTCTGATCATGAGCAGAAGTAGTGGGGGAGCACCATAGCCATGTGTTGAGAGGAATATTTTAGGGTTTGAATAATTCATCTCTGGAAACATGGGTGTTTTGTTCAACATCCTTAAACAACTCTTATTTAGAGACCTTTTGAGTGAGATGGGCTACTTGACATGAAGGAAATTCTAACTGGGCCCCCACCTGCAAGGTCATGTGCTGTTTATTTTCATATAAGGTCATCATGTCGCACACACATGGTTGTGATGAATGTGTCTGGTTTACCCTTATCAGATGGGTAGTTGTGATGGGTATACTAGGCTTCATATATTTTACTCCAGTGCCACTCTGATGGCATGTACTGCATTCTCACTCAATAACAATAATAAAAACAACAACAATAATAATAATAATAATATATAGAGAAGATAAAATTACCTGTTAATGACCAAGCTAGGATAATAAGTTATGTTGTAATCATCAACTCGCTTTTCAGACTCTCTGATGAAATCATTTTGTTTGTTGAAGGCTCGGATTGATGTAGCTCCTGACACAGTTTCTCCAAAATGAGAAAATATCGGTGATCGGCTGACTGACTCTAACCGTTTTAATTGACGTGAGGTAGCAATGTAAATACGCTGTATCAAGGCAAAGAAATATATTAATAATTAGCAAAGTGTTTTTTTGTTCTGTTTTATAATCATATTTTCTATTTGAAACTTGAGGTATGTGAACAAAAATATAAACAAAACATCTTCTACTTCTTCCACTCACTTTTGGTGCCCCTATTCTACCAATTCCTAGCCACCATGTACCTCTAAGGTCTACACTAACACTTCACCAATTTCTTGCTCTCCCCATCCTCCCTTCAGCAAAAAACCTGCTTTGCTCTGGCCTTTTTCTCTCATATTTTACCCCTCTCTACACCTTATCCTCCTAGTATAAAGTTTGCCTTCCCCACTTGAGTTGAAAGTCTTATAAGCTGCATGCCAACTGCATTACTGCTGGTGGTATGAAAAAAAAAAAGCATCCAGTGCACACTGTAAAGTGGTTGGCATTAGGAAGGGCAGCCAGCTGTAGAAATCTTGCAAACAGACACTTGAACATGATGCAGTCCTTGGGCCCATTGGATCCTGTCAGCCATTTAAACCATGCCAGCAAAGAACTGCATATACATGCACAAAAAGAATAACAAAACAGTAATTATTTGGCTTCTAATAAATTGTTATATACCTAAGGACTATTAACACAAAGATTATATGCTAATATTTTTTGTGTTTTATAGCTTCAGGTCATTTTTAATCAAGCAGACCCATGACAGTAAGAACATGGTTCTCAGAAGCTTTAGAAATTCTATACTAATACTTGAACAGCTTGAAAAATATATTATTCACAATTTTTTTTAGAGACAAAATCCCAAAACAAATAGTTTTATGATAAAGTGACAACTTGTAAATTTATATCAATATGAGTGAATAACGTTTAAGTTTGAGAAAATTAAAATTTACTAGTGGGTCCCATGAATATTTCATGGAATTAATAGTAAACCTATTGGGTTATTTCTGAAAACTTTATCCAAAAAAAACCTGAAAGTGTAGCCTGTGTTGTGTCTGTATGGAAAGATAGTTGCTCATCTGCTACTCATTGAAAAGTGAAAGAAATTGGAATAGGATGGTTACCTAATGAACTTTATATACTTTATGCACAATTTTATAGACTTAATACACAGCACTAATAAAATAAATATTTACTCTTATTTTTCTATTTCCCCATAAAGAAAAAATATCTCATACATATGATACAACCTTTAGTTAAACTGCATATATCTGCCATGTAAATAAGCTTGAATATTTCATGGAATTGCACTTATGTGCCTGTGTTAAGTGATAGGTGATGTAAAAAACTTAGTTCAATTAAGACAAAACAAAAAAAAAAAAAAAACACTTTTCACTATCCAATCACCACCACCATCATCATCTCCCTACCTCTCTGCCTTTCCTTAACCTCACCCCTCTGTTAAAATTATATTTTAAACTCTCCTCCTCTACTTTCAACTCACTTTTTTAACCACAAAATAAATATTACGTTCCCCCTACCTCATGTCATAGACGCTTTTCTCTCTGCCTTATCCTCTTTTTCTCTCTCCCTTTCCCTTCAACTAATCACGTGAAAGTGTTACAATTACATCCCCTATACCTCATGCCATGGACACTTCTCTCGCCCTCTTTTTCTCTCGTCACATGAAAACATTACCCATGGGCTAAGTAAAGCAATGACAAGCAGAATTATTATAAGGTGAGTATAAATCCAGCACCAATGTTTCTTACTTAGTGTTAAAATTGTTTTAACAAAGATCTTAAATTGATTTAGCAAACAACTTTATTAATTACAAAGACAAGATTTAGTAAAATTATTAACCTTTACATTTCAGCAACATGAAACAAAAGCAAAAAACAAATCTAGATTATTTTATGAATTCAAGAACACTTTATGAGAAAATATTTGTATTATATGTATGATGTAAGTGAAAGTGCTTAGTGTGATTATCTATATAGCTTATATTTTACTATAATTGAAAATGAAATAATCTAGACTAATTTATGAGAAAAGATTTTAAGCCTTTTATATAGCAACTCCTGTCTGAGGCCACTCACACTTAAGATTTTATATTTGAATAAAAATATTGCATGAAATAGAATGATATCAGTTTATCAACAACAACATAATAAATACCAATATATGAAGTTAGATATTTTGTTGAACGCCCAAAGTCCTGATTATATCAATATATAAGAAATAATGTACGTGTTAGAAATTTAATCACGAAAGGGTTAAGCTGATATGCCTATGAGTCCTAAACAGTCTATAAGAAACACATGAAATATTTCAATTCTTTTCACACAATGGCTTTACAGCATCCTGCACATCTGCTGGAAAAACAAGATCCTGGGCAATGAAGTGCTACAGTAAGCCAATATTCCAATCTTGTACATCCTCTTGTAAAGACTGAGGTGAAAGACTTGTGAATTTGAGAAACTAACATAGAGATCTTTTACAAATGTTAGGAACTTGTGAAATATGTAGAATGGCACTCCAGACCTCAGTCAAACTGTCCAACCCATACCAGCATGGAAAATGGACATTAAACGATGATGATGATGATTATGAACCAGGCAGAAAACTGAATATGCTTGCTCATTGCAAATAGCCACCAACTAAAAAAAAGCAGAAAGGTTCCTGGTAATCTGAGAGAAAAAAATCCCTTTAAGGAAACCAGATACACTGGTGTAGAGAGATAGTGATGTGAGTTGTCTTGGACTAAAAGGTTGTAGAGTGTTCAGATGACTTACTGGAAAGAGAATATAATGGTAATATATAATAGTTAAACATAAAAAATTAAGTTTATGTACTAACTGTATCTATAATGTCAGTCTCTGCACTGATAACTAAATTCAATATGCTTCTCAGTTAAACAATACTTGTGAAGTTTAAGGTATGATATCAAAATATACCGAAAATCAACATATTTAGTATGTGAGACTTGACTGTAACTATACTAAACAACAATACAAAGCTTTATGAAAGACAAACTGGTACATGCTTGGTTGTATGGTAAAGAAGATTGCTTCTCAATTATGTGTTTTTGGGTTTAGTCCTGTAGTGTGGATCCTTGAGCTAACCCGTGTTTTGCGAGTGGAATTGGTAGATGAAAACTACGAGGAAGTCTACCATGTAAACGTGTGTGTGTGTTCATTAACACTGTCTGAACAAACTAGTGACATTGTTTACATTTTCCAATAAACTAAAGGCTTTTTGTTCAATCAATTTTGACAGGTGAGGACCAATAGAATGAAAAAATACCATTCTTGGGAAAAAAAATAAAGGTTCACAACAAAAAGAGCATCGAACTGTAGAAAATTTGTTTCAATAAGTCTTGCCTAACTCATGCCAGCATGAAAAAAGAAAAAAGAAAAAAAAACCCCTCAAAGAAACAAACAAAATAAAGTTATGGAGTATGTAGAAATTGCGATACTGTATAGCAGTGAGAGCAGTAAATAGATATAAGTTTAACTTGTGAGAAAAGCCAGTGCAAAAGAGTTGAAAAAGCATGCAGCTATATTACCAAAGGCATTGATTACTGTATGCATCCAGGAGAAATAAGTATAAGAGTTATAGATATGCAACAATATAAATCATACATGCTGAGTGAAGAAATGTTGTAGGTTGGTGTTCAAAGCGGCTAAAATTGATCTGAATATATTAATCTCTCATACATGCTAACACAAGATTGAAATGTGAAGGAAAGAGGCTGAGAATGCATAATTAAGCATGAAAACAAAGATACTGCTTCAGATGCTAATCAATATGTAGTCGTCATGAGCTAGCAGATAATTTAGAAGACATATGACATGTTATGTCATGCAGGTCATAGAATTCATGAAATTATTTCAGAATTAATATGAGCCTATTTTGATCAGTGAAGATATTTCAATAAATAAAAGGTTGTACAAAAAATACTTTGCTCAATGATTGATTTATAACTTTTGAGTTCAATTTTTTGTGGTACCTCCCCCCCCTGTGTTCACCATCTGCTGTACCCCACTACCTCCCTATCATTCCTGTTGAATGTCTTCCCCAACATATCCACTTAACCACCCCTCCTTCTATCTCTGTCCACTCACTACATTCCCTCTGCCTCCCACTCACCCTATCCAATCCTTGGTCTCATCCCTCATCATATCTTCACCATTTTTTCCTCCCCACCTACTAAGGCAGCCATGTATTTCCTTTATTGCAAGACACCTATTTCTGTCCCTCTACTCATACTGTAACTTCTCATCAAGCACCAAGCCATCTTTCCCAATTCTACTTACCCCACCCAACAGCTTAAGGGGGTCTTGTCTTGTAAATTATTTGGTGGCCTCACTGTTGCTAGTGCCACATAAAAGTGCTCAGTACACTTGTAAAATGGTTGGTATTAGGAAGGGCATCAGGCCATAGAAACCATGTTTAACCAGACAGTGGAGCTTGGCACAGTCTTCTGACTAGGCAGCTCCTGTCAAACCAACCAGCCCATGCCAGCATGGAAAACAGATGCTAAGTGATGATGATGATGATGATGATGATGATGATGATGATGATGATGATGATGATGTAACATTCATATTCATAGTTGATAAAAAATATGCTCTAGTAAAATATTATAGTCAATCCAATTGGCAATACTATATTTTGTGGGGATAAAAACAGTACCTGGCCAAGAAGTTTAAATCATGCAATGGATGCTTAAGAAAAATATTTGATGATAAAACTGTACTGCTACAAACTGTCACTGACATAAAGCAGTTTGGAAAAGCAGATGTTAAAACAATGACTTTTCTTGCAAATTATTTGGAAACTCCACTAGTGCCAGGGTCACAAAATAAGCACCCAGTATACTCCGTAAAGTGGTTCATGTTAGGAAAGGCATCCAGTCAGAGAAATCATGCCAAAACAGACAGCAGGCCTTACCATGATCCCCTGGATTGTCAGCTTTTGTCAAACTGTCCAACCTATGGAAAAAATGGTTATTAAATAACGATGATGATTATATATATATATAGGTGCGGGCGTGGCTGTGTGGTAAGAAGCTCGTTTCCCAAGCACATGGTTCCGGGTTTAGTCTCACTGCATAGCACCTTGGGCAAGTGTCTTCTATAGCCTCAGGCTGACCAAAGCCTTGTGAGTAGACTTGGTAGATGGAAACTGGCAGAAGCTCGTTGCGTGTATATATATATATATATATATATATATATATATATATATATATATATATATATATATATATGTACTCAAATTGAGTTCTAATATTTGTTAAGATGGATACTTTGAAACAGGTAATATTTTATTAAGCATTTTCTAAAATATATTTCTGTGCCTTTTTGCAACTTTATTTACTTTTTTTAACCTTAATTTTTTTATTTGTATGGACTCCTAACCATTTTTCATCTATATATGTGTGTTGTGTGTGTGTGTGTATATATATATATATATATATATCCCAAGATTAAGAGGAGAGAGGTGCTTGAGTAATGTGGGCCTGGTCAGCCATCAAAGAGCTCACAAAAATCAACTCATGGTAAATTGTGATATGGCTATTGTTCACAACGGAACATGTGCAACCTGTGAAAAGGTGTGCCTCTCAGTTGGAGGATTGAAAAGGCATGTCAAAGGAGTTCATATTGTGGCACCTTTTCCTTCTGCCAGCCAGCACTGCTGTGCATTATGCAATAGAATGTGCAAATCTTTTGCTGGGATCAAGTCATAAGAGGGCCTCACATTGCATCAACAATAACTCATTTCAGTGACATTTTCTGGCAATGGCTTTGCTCGTGTACAAGAAAGAAGCTAAGATATATATATATATATATATATATATATATATATATATACATAATTAAAACTGCTCATTATTTTCTTCTCATGTATTGATATAATGGAAAGGACATAGAACACTCACATCCTCGAACTTAATTCTTTAATATTATAAAGCTTAAAATTAGTTCTCTGGTTTAAAACATATTGTGTAATATGTTTAGAAACCTCTATAATCTCAAAGTTTCAATGCTGGTTTAATAATTCTGTAGATTTATTTTCAGTAAATAAGAAGGTAATGGATTAAAAAAAAAACAGGTGATGAACCGCTTTAAAGTAGCTAAACTGAGTTTCCTGATACCATTAGACTATAATTAATACTGTGGTTCTAAATTTATTTTATGCATAAACCATAATTTTTAAACTTTATTATGTTTTCATTGGAACTTGTATATACATATAAGCACAATCTTTAAGAAATACAGTTTTAATTAAAATGTAATACAAATATGTAGTTACCTTGACATATATGAACAGTATGCCTACAATAGGCACAATCGAAATGACAAGAGGAGTATTTATAGAAAGGATTAGAAAAGTGAAAGCACCCGTTATTATTGTATTTAGCAAGGAGCGAATAGTAAACGGAATAACATTGTCAACATCATCCATGTCAAATGAGAAGCGATTTATAATTCGGCCGACTGGAATAGCATCGAAAGCAGATAAAGGAAGATGCAAGATGTTTTCAAGCAGTTTATCAAATACACCACATGAAGCGTGCATACCAGAGTAAGCCGTTAAGAGTGCAGCTATCATACTCATCACATCTGCATAACAAAACAATAAAGAACAAAATAAAATAATAAAAATACTAAAGCAATAAGAAAAAAAAAGAACAAAATAAAAATTAATTAAAATATCATTTTTACTCCTGGTTTGATAAAAGTTAATAAAATTGTTAAGAATTAATAAAATTAAGTAAAATATTACTCTTAAAACATTTTTATAATTCAAATTTTTCTTATATTGGTTTCCACAAGAAACACACTTGGTTTATTTACTTATTTTGTTTTTATGGTTGGTGACTGAAGTTGGTATGGAGTGAAGATATTTCTTAGGTTAATGAAGAGGTTCTGCTGAAAGTATCATGGCAAACATAACTTAGCATGCCCCGCTAAATAAGGGCATCTACTCGTAAAGTCTCCAGGTAAAACTTCAGAAACACAACCAAATATGCAAAAGAGCCAGCACAGGCAAATATGGTAGCCATTCAGTATACAGTGTGTGGTATGACGTCAGTGTCTGGGGAGGCTGACCGGAAGGGGGAAAAGGGCAGAGAGAGCCTCGATCAGGATTTGTGCCCTTTTCGAATGGGGTTGTGGTCAGGACAAGACGTGTTAAGCGACGGTCTAGGTTTGGGAGAAGCAGCTGCTATTCCTGGTGTACTTTGGGTCGGGGTAAGCTTCAAGGATTGGATACCGCAAGACAGACTCGCAGTCGACGAAAGGAAAACCGAGGTAAGGCGATTACATCTACTCGTACGCACACACCACAAGCTATTTCGGCACCACGTGCAGAAATTCGCCGCGATGGCAGCCACCAAGATTAGGATCGCCAGCGATGTGATCAGGCCTTTTAATGGCGAAGATGTGATGGCTTGGATACGAAAAATTAGGCTCGTTGGCAAGCTGCAAGGAATAAGTGATGTGGCGAGTCTCATGGCTCTATACTTGGAAGGGAGCGCCCTGACCCTCTACCTAGAAATGGACAAGGAAGAAAGATTAAGTGCAGAGAACGTCAAACGGAGGTTGAGAGAAGCGTATATGGAGAGCGAGTACACTGCCTTCGTAAAACTAGGAACGAATAGATGGGGGGGAGAACAGGTGGATGAGTACGCGGCGGAAGTGCGAAGACTGGCCACGCTGGCTGGGTTTACAGGAGAAGGCCTGGACAGAGCGGCGCGGCTGGCGTTTGTAAATGGATTCCCCGACAACGTAGGGATCCGATTGCAGCAGTTGCCTGGCGGGAGAAAGATGGCGCTCAGCGAGCTAGTAGCGCAAGCTCGCGTGTTGACACAGCATGTCAGACGGAAGTGGATAGCGATGGCGGCGACAGAGGCGCGTTCTGACAGACGACAGCCTGAGAACGGCGTGAGGAAGTCTACCGAGCAACGACAGCGGCCGTTCTCGGGCCGGTGTTTCAAATGTCAGTGGCCGCACATGGCGAGGGAATGCGCCGAATCGGGGCCCGTCTGCTATCGATGCAGGAAGACTGGGCACATCGCCCGTGATTGCGACCAGGGAAACGACCGTGGGGAAGTTGCTGCCTCTCAAACTTTCCCCGCAACCAAGTAGAGGCGCTTGTGGAGGCGCTGCCCGTGGTCGAAGTCGAGGTCGAGGGGAAGAAGTTCAAGGCCCTCGTGGACACGGGTTGCACGACTACCCTCGTGACGCCAAGGGTGGCGAAGAAATGTGATGGGACGAGTAGCGTCCGGGCGGTCGACGGTAGAGAGATCCGTTGCAGGGGCAGCTCCAGTCTGGAGATAGCGTTACCGAGCGCGGCGCTGAGGCTACGGGTGATCGTGATCGACCATGTGATAGACGGGGTTGATATCGTGTTGGGGATGGACGCCATCAACCGTCTTGGTGGTGTTAGGATTGCAGGAGATGAGGTCACATTCAGAAGCGTGGGGGCATCGTGCGCCGTGAGTCGGGACCACCAGGGAGAGCAGAGCCCCGTCGAGGACAGCGCCGCTTACACCATCGAAGACAAAGATTTTCAGGCGGCGTTTGATGGTCGGAGGTGGAAGATAGAGTGGCGATGGAAGGACGAGCCCCCACTACTAAAGAACAGGGTGAGCTGCTACCAGCATACGTTGAAAGGTCACGCCGGCGTCGAGTTCGACGAGGAGGTAGAGAGATGGATCAAGGATGGAGTCCTTGACCCGTGGAAAGAGGAGGTGGTGAGTGGAGTGCTGCCTCTGATGGCAGTGGTGCAGCCGACGAAAGGAAAAGTCAGACCGGTGCTGGACTTTAGGGAACTGAACGACCATATATCATGCCACACGGGAGGCGAGGCAACAGACGTTTGCGGTGAGACGTTACGTGTGTGGAGACAGTCGACCAAGGCAGCGACGATCGTCGACATGAAGTCGGCATATTTGCAGCTCCGTGTGAGTGACAAGCTGTGGCGATACCAGCTGGTGCGGTACAAGGGCCGGACGTACTGTTTAACCAGGCTGGGTTTCAGGCTGAATTCCGCTCCGAAAATTATGGCGATGGTGCTCAAGTCCGTCCTAGGGAAAGAGGAGAGGATAACGAAGGCCACCAGTTCCTACATCGACGACATTTTGGTTGACGAGACTGTAGTGCCAGCCACCGAGGTAGTGAGACACCTGGAGAGGTTCGGGCTGATTGCGAAGCCGCCTGAGTCGATGGTGGGGGGAGCTGCGCTGGGGCTGAAGCTACAAAAAGACAGATCGGGCGAGCTGGTGTTCCAGAGAGGAAACAAGATCCCAGAGCTGAGATCCAGCGTCAGCAGGAGAGAGTTGTTCTCGGTTTGTGGGAAGTTGATCGGACACTATCCGATCGTTGGTTGGTTGCGCATTGCATGTAGTTACATCAAGAGACAAGCAGAGGGGGAGAGTTGGAGTGACAAGGTAGGGGTGGCGATGATGCGGGAAATCCTGGAGAGAACGAGAGCGGAAGACCCGGTTAGAGGAAACTGGTATGTGCCCAAGACGGAGTGTGGGATGGTTTGGTATGATGCTAGCAGTATAGCGATAGGGGTTGTGTTGGAGATCGAAGGTGCTGAGGTGGAGGATGCAGCCTGGCTACGGAAAGCGGACGACTTCAACCACATCAATGTCGCCGAACTAGATGTGGTGCTGAAAGGGGTGAACTTGGCCCTGAGATAGGGACTGCGCTCGATCGAGATCCGGACGGATTCGGCCACCGTGGTCGGCTGGGTAGGAACAGTAAATACCAGCGAGAAGAGAGTCCGGATGAAAGGTGCCGCGGAGATGTTGGTGAAACGCCGCCTAGGAGTTCTGGGAGAGCTGATCGCCAAGTTCGGACTGAAGCTGAACGTGGTTTTCGTGCCTTCGGAAAGAAACAGGGCGGACGCACTGACCAGGGTGAAAAGGGCGTGGCTGGAGGAACTGGAGGAAGCAAGGAAAGGGATAGCGGCAGCGTGTCGGCTGGTTGACTCCGAACTGAAGGAGCTACATGCTATGCACCACTTGGGGGTGGATAGGACCCTGTATCTGGCGAAAATGGTTGATACTGACATCACTAGGAGAAACGTTAAGAAAGTGGTCGCGAAATGTGACAGATGCCAGTCCATTGACCCCGCCCCGGGTGGGCATGAGCAGGGGAACCTCTCAGTAGAGTGCAACTGGAGGAGACTGGCTGTGGCTGTGACGCACTACCGTCAGGAAATGTATCTCAGTATGGCCGACTGCGGGCCGGGCTGGCTGGCCATTTGGAGGGAGCTGAGGACAGGCATTGCCGATGAGATTGGCCGCATTCTGAACGGGATATTCTTGGAGAGGGGTCCTGTGGAAGAACTGCTAATGGACAACGGGGCGGCGTTTCGTTCGGAAGCGTTGGGAGAGATGCTTGACCGGTGGAAGGTGCGACGATTATTTAGAGCGGCGCATAGGCCGAGTGGCAACGGAATCGTTGAGAGGCACCATCGGACGATCAAGGCCATGGCTGAAAGGGGGCACATTTCGCCCCTGGAAGCGGTCTACTGGTACAACATGTTTCCCCGATCCGGACAAGCGGAAGAGTCTGTGCCGCACAGAGCGGTGTTCAAATATGAATGGAGGCATCCCAGTAAGACGCCGGAGTTCTGCGAGGAAGAGAAGGGACCCGCCAGCGTGAAAGTAGGGGAGGAAGTTTGGGTCAAGCCGCCGAAGGCACGCTGCACATCACAATGGGGCAGGGGAACAGTGACAGCGGTCAATTCCCGAAACAATGTATCTGTGGATGGAATGCCGCGTCACGTGCTGGATCTGCGCAGGATAGCCACTTCGTCGGATAAAGAGTGCGATGGAAACGAGCCACCTAGCTTGAGAAGATCTCGACGTGTAGGGCGCCCGCCCGGTTGGATGGCGGACTTCGAATTGGAGTAGGGGTGAATGTGATCTTTAAGATCAGGGTGGCGTGTGGTATGACGTCAGTGTCTGGGGAGGCTGACCAGAAGGGGAAAAAGGGCAGAGGGAGCCTCGATCGGGATTCGTGCCCGGTTGGATGGCGGACTTCGAATTGGAGTAGGGGTGAATGTGATCTTTAAGATCAGGGTGGCGTGTGGTATGACGTCAGTGTCTGGGGAGGCTGACCGGAAGGGGAAAAAGGGCAGAGGGAGCCTCGATCGGGATTCGTGCCCTTTTCGAACGGGGTTGTGGTCAGGACAAGACGTGTTAAGTGACGGTCTAGGTTTGGGAGAAGCAGCTGCTATTCCTGGTGTACTTTGGGTCGGGGCAAGCTTCAAGGATTGGATACCGCAAGAAAGACTCGCAGTCGACGAAAGGAAAACCGAGGTAAGGCGATTACATCTACTCGTATGCACACACCACACAGTGTACAATCTGTCCTGGTATGAAGTAGTAGATTTAAGACTTAGAATGATAATGATGCAAATGAGAAGAAGGAGTAGGTTAATATATTTTCATTTGTATTAAATTTTTTCTTGTAAATTTTCTGTGATATTACAACAGTTGAAAAGGTTGCGTGGCAATATTATTTTAGCACAATTTTAGTTTATTATTTTCTCCCTTTTAGCAGGTTTAGAAGATTGCAGAAACTTTTAGAATGCTTAATTAACTGTTTAAATGCCTGAGGATGCATTGTTAATATAATTATACAATTTCCAGACTAATAATCTATCCTAGGTTTCAATCACCGATTATCATCAGATGTATGATTCCTAAGTTTGTACATAGTACTATATGGGTTTTGAGAAAGGAAACTTTTAATTTCTTATGTAAGGATAATTATGTGCTTATGCATCAATGGTTTTTGTGGTTAAGGGTGTTATTGCTCTTAATTTGGAAATGAATGGTGCTAATTTGAATCTAGCCTGTTATCATTTTAATTAGTTTATTTAATTAGAAATCTGCATTATCCAAGGGAACAACATACTAGCAGCGGTTAGTTTTGAATGCATAATATACTACTTAAAGCACTTAGAATATGTATAATAGGCCAAACATCCTTTTCTGATAGTAATCATCATCATCTAAACTCTGGGTATGACTTTAAACAGAATCCAGTAGTGGGGCCCTGGAACTGGAGTTTTAAGGTTTGAGTGAGTGTGGAAATACCTCCTAGCCATTATTGTTTCCAGGTCTACTCTGAGTAAAATCTGCTAGGGTCCCAGCTCAGAGTTAATTAGCATGTAAACTACTGAGAGTGAAGGATTCCTAGTTGTAAGAACTTCCTTCTAGAAGGTAAACACATAAAAAAAAACCTGAAGTGCAGTTGGTTTCTGGTTGTCTCAGCCTCTGTTGTGCCACTGGTTTTAGAACTGATTATGCTGAAAAGTGGGTTCAATGCTATGCCATTCTTTATCCATTTAATACAAATTCATGAACAGAAATTTCTTGGGCTCTCAGAGCGTTTGCACAGAATTACTTAGGAAGTGGTCTTAGTCACAAGTTGACTTCTGACTATATATATATATATATATATATATATATATACATATATATATATATATATATATATATATATACAAGTTAAACTAATTTAATGTTAAGTTTGTTTTATTATTATTGCCATTATTATTATCATTATTGTTATTATTATTATTTTAAAATAATGCAAACAAAATATATAAAAAAAGAAAAAAGTGAAAACTGAAAGAAATAAACAAAAAACAAATAAAAAAGAAATAAAACTAAAATGTAAAAATGTTAATAAGAAATAAAATATGAAAATATAAAAGAATAAAACATCAATACAATTTAACATACAAATAAAATAAAACTAAAGAAAATTGCTTAATGGGATATATATGTATATGTATATCACATGCTGCAAAGAGGAGAGAGAATTAGAAGCACTGGTTACTGAGAGAAGAAAATGTAGATATTCCAAGAAGAGATCTGTTACATGAAAAGATAAGTAATTATATTGAAAGTACAAATTAGTAATTGCTCCTAAAGAGGGAGAAAGAATGAAAAAAAAGAAGAGAAAAGTAAAAGTCAAAGAAAGCATATAACTACTTATATAAAGCTTCATTAATAATGTTTATAAACAAGGCTTTAAGTATCATTGCAGTTTGACCCTCTGGCATTCAGATTACTCTGTCAAATGTAATTACATTTGACAGAGTAATTTTATTTATTTATTCACATTATTTTGAAGTAATCCTGCATCATCTCATAGCTTTGAGATTCCAATATGTTTGTATATTTTTAGAATGACATTGTACGGTAGGGGTGAGAGGCAGATAAGGCCAGTTTGAATACAAAACAGGTAGAATATTTGGGTTGGATATGGCTGGTTTGAATGCTAAAGGGTTAAAACTGAAAGCTGTTTGTTATTGAGTCAAACATTAATTGAAGACAACAGACAGTGTAGTTATATCACATCAAAAGTGCAAGTGATGGAACAAAAAATGCTTAGATTTTACTGGAAATGAAACCAAAAGACAACTTAATAGCTAATGTAAAATGTGCTTGATGATATAGACTGTATGTGTGGGTGTTAAAACAGAGAGGTAAAAAAAAAAGTGATACTACTATTGCTGTAGATAGAAATGATAAAACTCAATTTAGATGATATGATTGCAATCCTCTCTTTGCCATAATCTTAGAAAAAATACCAGCAAACTTTAAAAAATACTACAAAAATAGTTATGCTTGTGTTGTTAATACACTTTCTTAAAAATGAATATGTGCTTCATATTAGTTGGACTACATTAATTAGCAATAAAAGATGCACTATTTTGAAACATTCCCACTGATTTACAAAAGCTTCAGATACTGTCATATTGTCCAACCCATGCCAGCAAGGAAAAAGGACATTAAATGATGAGAGACTTAAAACTGCTATTGATATAGAAAGTAAATATGGCTATATTGATGACTCAACAACAATCCATGTCTAATAGGATTTTTGAAATATCATAAGGACATAAAGCAACAATACTTTATTAAAGTTTGAATAATTTGGTGTTCATAAGTGAATAACAATAAATAAACCCCAAGTTTCTGATGTTGTGATGAAGATATTTAACTTCATTATCTTTTAAGACCTGAAAATTTTCATTAAATTACATAAAAGGAACAATGATAAGGGACCAGATAAAAAAATAAATCTTAAGTAATTCTAATTTTCTAAAAGTTACCATCCTTATGATTCCATTTGTAATAAAATGAAAATATAAGTGTGAATTATTGATGAAGTGAGTTAATTTTCACAGTAAAAATCAAACTAAAGACAAGCATAAAACAGCAAGGATGGCATGATTTAATGACTAAAATAAGGCAACATGCTTGTCAGAGAGAAAGAGAAACGAAGCAAATAGCATTAGAACTGATATTTATTATTTCATTTTCTTTCCTAATGGTATATATATCTACATAGGAATAGATATTTATACAACAAATAATATTTTTATTTCTTCTTATTATTATCTAATTTAATTACCATTAATATACTGGAAAAATGTGCATATTATTTTCTCTCTAGACTAAGATAAGGTGCTTAAATTTCAAGCTGAAATCTCTAAAAATTGTACAAAAACAAGTGGTTGTTGTAGTAAAACAAACTTGGACATTTAGTTTTAAAAACACTGGTAACAGGTGGTGATATACATTGATGGTATGAGTAGAATTGGTTTAGCAAGATTGTTAGTCCAGGTAAAATATATAGGTAATTTAACAAAATAAAATTTTCATTTTGTGACATGTATACCTAGTGCATAACTAAACAAGCAAACTTTGGACCACTACAAATTGCAATTTGTCAAATTGCATATGACAAATTGCATATGGGATTTTTGATAAAATACGATTTTATAGAGTGAAACCAAGACAGAGAAAGACCGTTTTGAATAGGGGGAGTAAACGTACCTAATTCCAACAATAAACTATGCAATACATATTTTTTAAAGAATAAATTTTAGAAAAATTCAAAGATACAAAATAAATGCTATCAAACCTGAACTATGATGTATAAGATGAAGAGAGGGATGCAGACAACTATAAAAATAGGTGTATTGAGTATAATAACAATGGGTACAGAAATAATCCTGAGTAGACACATGATACACGATTCAATGTTTTCAACCAAACGGAAATCCAGGACCTCTACATCCTTTCCAAACCGATTGAGGAGTCGGCCAACAGGTGTCTGATCAAAGAAGGCCATTGGAGAGAAAAGAACATTGGAAAGTATGTTTTCGTGAAGGAAGCCTGCAGCTCGTAGGCAACCAACAAATAAGAGCAGATCAGCTATCACTACTGCAATACCTGCAAGAAATAAAACAACATAGTAAAGTTTATAAAAAGTATTGAATTTCTTCTGTTCAAGAATGAGAACAGAGTTAAAAGTATATGCCAACATCAAGCAATCCCAGATATTAATTCTGTTAATAAAAGAGGTAGATGACAAAAATTTAAGATTCTCTATTGGAAGCTGCTGAGGAAAACACGTGATAGATACTCTTGAATGAATCCTGTTTGAATGAACAGGAACACAAGCATTCTTTTACATTAAAAAAAAAAAAAAAGATTTTAAAAACTCAGAACCCCATCACCACCAGTAGTAGAATCATGTACAAAAATAAAGTAAACCAACTGTCCCTAAGATGACAAATATACTGTTGACAATCAGTTCCAAAATAATTGGCTATATGAATACATTATGTTGGTGAATTGGCAGAGTTGTTTGAGAATGTGTAGAACAAAATACTTTGTGGTATTTGCTTGGGTTTTCTGCAATCTGAGTTCATATGTCACTAACATCATATTTGTCTTTCATCCTTTTGGGATTAATAAAATAAAGTACCATTCCAATGTGGTAGATTAGTAAAACTGCTAAAGTAGCAGATGTGGGCCTTAGTAATACATGTTTTGGCTTTTTGTGTTCTGAGTCCTTAAATAGTAGACTTAATCTGTCACCTAGTTAAACACTGATTGGTTCTTGGGTGCAAGCATTTGGACATCTCCAGTTTGAGGTTAAGTTTCTTCTTTCTTACAACCAGTCTCAGAAACTCTGAAAAAGCAAAGGTCACAGGGCTCTTCTTTCCCCTCTGACTAAACACTTAGAAAAATTATATATAGTGTGATGGTTTGTACTGGTAAAAAATATTTTGTGAAGATCATACAATTTTGGAAATCATGAATATCGACATTTTGAGCAAAGCTGTTTGTTGGGGTGAGAGAAAGAGAGAGAGAGGGGAGGAGAGAGAGAGAGAGGGGAGGAGAGAAAGAGAGACCTTTTGTTCTCTTTCCAAGAAAGTCTTTGCATGAAATAGGAGTTTTAACTTCCCGTTGCAATTTATGAACAATATTTACAGGTACCAAGAATTATTGTTTACATCAAACTAAAATATTTGGGGAAAACTAAATTAAAATGTAATAAGAGAACAACAATATCTTTATAGACATTTCTGTTTTATCCATCGATGCTGTCAGTCTTTAACATGGAAAAAAAAGAAAGACAAATAATAAAAAATTCAAACTTACTCTGGCTAATTCCCAACACACCATAAACACTAAGTCTCAAATCTCTTTGAGAAATGTCAATTGTACCATTCTGTGAAATAAGCAAGGCATCATTGCTCCATTCACTGAGCCAAATGTTTGCATAAATGTTGATTGCACCAACCATGAAAAATGTGACTAAAGTTACTGAAATAAATTTAGCACCGACAAATTTCGCATAGGCTAAAAACACTGACAATTTCACCTGAAAGAAAGAAAAAAAAAAAAGAAGAAAATCTTTAATTAGAAATTGAAGGAGCTATATAATACCAAAATATTAGGTAACTTTCACAAGGATGACTATATGGTTTGCAACCACATAGTCTTGAGTACAGTTCCACTGCATGGCACCATGAGCAAGTGTCTTCTACTATAGCTCTGAACTGACCTATGCCTTGTGAGTGAATTTGGTAGATAGAAACTGTATAGAAGCTTGTCATGTATATGCATACACACATGTGTGTGCATATATTTATGTGTGAATGTGTCTTTGTGTTTTTACCCCCACTGCATTACAACTGGTGTTAGTTTGTTTCTCTTCCTGTAACTTAGTAGACAAGCAAGAGAGATCAATAGAAGAAGTACCAGATTTTAAAATCTAAAGTACTGGGATTGATTTGTTTGACTAAACCCTTCAAGATAGTGCTTTGGCATAGCAAAAGTCTGATGACTAAATCATGTAAAACAACAGAACATTATCTTTCCATTAGTTAGTAAGTGTTCAGTTTCATTCAATTATAGCCATTCATTTTAGTAACTTAAAAGGATACCAACCAATTTTGCCATATGTAACTATTCTACTATATAGATAGTTCAGTAAGCAGCTCAAGCTTGACACAATTGCAGTTCCCACTATACTCCCCTCTCTTTCCACACAGACAAACTCTCAAGAACAACAGCAACACATCCCATGCTCAAACTCTCAACCTCTCCCTCTTCACCACCCTTAGTCCACAACTGCTAAGTTAGTGGTTCTGCCACCCCACCCCACTCACTTCACTTCATTTATAAGAAGACACGAAATAAAGATTGCATCTGTATAGTTGCTCTTTCTTTGCCATAGTGTTGTATAAGTTTACAAAGTTTAAAAATCATCTTAATTTTATTAAACAGGGGCATTTGTCCACTCCTTTTCAATTCTCAGATTTTTTTAAAAAGAGGTATTCCTCCACACCTCATGATGAACGCTATGCCATGTGCAATAACATCTTTGTTATTCTACGAAAGCAACATGACTAGATGGCATTTTATGTTGTCCTGAACCAATAAAAATCTTGCAATAGGTCTGCTTAAGGTTACAACTAGTTAGGTTTTGTTTCACCATTATAAAAAACAAAACTTCTTTAATGATACTGCATTGAAGTTACATTCATATCTACTTCAAAATATTTTGGCCTGTGAAAATGTGCATTTATATAGTAAATTTAAATTTTCAGCACACTTCAATCTTGACCACTGAAAGGAAAGAAAATACGTGACTCACATTTCCTGTCATTGTTGCTTCTTTGTTGATTAATTTATCTTTTGGAGTTGACTGGTCTTCTTTTTCAGTAAGTTCAAAAGCATTCTCTGATTTCAAAGACATCACTGGCGACCCCATTTTCCCATCCTCCTGACCATGCCATCTGAAAAGTATATTTAAATATATATATATACACACACACATACAGAGCTTGTGAGTGAATTTGGTACACAGACACTGTGGACGCCCATCACATATATGTGTGCCTGTGTATGTGCTTATCCTCCACCCAACTTGACAACTAGTGTTGGGTTGTTTATATCCCTGTAACTTAGCTCTTCAGCAAAAGAGACTGACAAAATAAGTACCAGACTTGAAAAAATAAGAACTGGGGTCAAGTTGTTTGACTAAATCCTTCAAGGTGGTGCTGTAATATGGCCACAGTCCAATGACTGAAACAAGTAAAAGATAAAAGATTTATTTTATCTCAAACTACTTTAACTAACATTTCCATCTGAGTCTTATTTTAAAAATAGTGGAGCGTGTTTTGAGGAAAATTGGCTAACATCCCTAACATGACATACAACCATATAAGAGTGCCCTAGTTAGCATTAAGAAAAAGACTTGCTGGGATATGTTGAATGGACTTCAACAGATATACCTCTATGAATCTTGATCCAACATAAAGACTCTTAACAACAAAGTATTAGAAATGTAACCCACAAAACAAGCATACTGCATTGCATATTTATTGTTGTGGAGTAAGAGCTATAGTGACTAATCTACAATGTACACTAAACAGCTCACTAATTTACATAAGTCAATAGATGGATGGGTGAGAACAAATACTAGACAAAAGTGAACTAATTCACCAATCTGGGCAGTGTTGTTAGTAGCACTGGTGATGTGGAACTTGACATAGGCTACAGGATTGGAAAGGAAGTAGCAGTGTTCCAGCATATGTATTCCATCTGAGCAGCCTCAAACATCAGCAATGACCTGTAATTTCATCTGTATAACCCCATTGTTCTATGCCAGTGAGACTTAGAAGAGCACAGTATGGATGGAAAGAAAACTTAATGTATTTCATCAATGGTACCACAGGATCTTTCTGTGGTACTTTTGATGCTACAAGTGGGACTGTGTTACAAACGATGTTGCTGGTGGGACTGTGTTACTAATGAGGGAATTCTGAGAAGAGTTCATACAAAAGATTGTAACAGAGCACCAATTCCACCTGGTTGGCCACATTCTTCACTTAGCTGATCAACAACACTCAAAAACAGCTATAACTTGGGTACTACCAGATGGCAGACAAAGAGAACAGTATAAAAACACATGGCAGTAGACATTACAAAATGACCTGAAAACAATCAACATTATGTGGAATGGCTGTGCAAGAGTAGCACAGGAGGACTGGAAGCTAAAGCCAAGAGAGCAAATACAGAAATAGCAGCATTGACTTTACCTTCTACGAACTTCAGGCACAATTTCCTCAACCGAAGAATGAATATCATCATCTACAGAAAAATTTGAAATTATTATTTTCATTTAGGAAAGAAGTATAAAAAAAAATGTATGCAAATAAATGAATGTATCTCTCTCTCTCTCTCTCTCTCTATATATATATATATATACTAGCAGAAATACCCGGCGTTGCCCGGGTTAAAGAGAATAATGAAATCTAAAAACGCCGTCTAGACTACGCATCATCTTTATATATAGAGATGTATATACACACACGCACCCAAACACACGTATATATATGTATATCAATACAAATATATGAAAGTCAATGAAGTTTCGTAAAAGAAGGTGATCATGTACATAC